>NW_007361272.1:0-3309 GCF_000149035.1 Colletotrichum graminicola M1.001
ACTACCTTATCTTACTAAGACTATATAAATTATAGTCTTATATTATTATAGCGTTAACTTAGGTTAGATATACTTTATATATAGTATTTATAATCCTTTATAAAGCCTTAGCACCTAGGTAGCTAAGACGCTTATACTATATTATTATATTACTATAAAGTAGTTATTACTATGTTAACGTTATATATTTGTTTCTTACTTATAGGGTTAGTAGTAAATTATTAGTAAAGTGTATAGTAAAAGCGCCTTTACTTTCTTAGCTATAGCTACGTTACTTATAATATTTAAGCACTTATTAGTTAGCTTATTCCTTAATATAGCCTATAAGGCTATAATCTATACGCCTTAGGTAATTATTACCTAGGCTTATATCCTACTATATACCTTACTAGTGTAGCCTTATAAAGAAAATAAGTAATATAGTAAATACGCTATAATATATTACGTTATATATATAGAGCTTTATTAGTAAGCTATTAGCGCCCTTTAAAGTAATCTCTATAGTACTATATTCTTTAATTATAACTTAGGTAGTACTAGCCTAAATATAATTACTAATTAGGGCTACTACTAACGTAATAAACTATAATATATAGTTAAATATATAGTTAGTAGTGCCTAAATTAAGTAAAGCTAAATTACCTAGCTTATAGCCTTATAAAGTAGTCTAAAAAGCTACCTTTATATAGTATTTACTATATAGTTAATATAACTTAGCCTTAATTCTTTACACTTATTTAGTAAGGTTAGGATTACTTACTATATACTTATTAATCTATTACTAACGTTATGTATTTACCTACTAATTATTAGGCTTTTATAACTTATTTATAAAGTAGTAAAGTTATAATAGATAAGGATTAAAGTATATAAGGCACTTTAGCTTTTTACCTACACTTTATTAATAGTAATATCTCTTATTAGTTAATTTATTCTCCTTTACTACGTCTTTACTATATATTAAGTTATTATTACTGTTACTTCTAGTTAGGCTAAATACGCTACAGCCTACTTAGTATAATATAGTAAGTCGTTAGTAAGGGCTTTAATCCTCTCTAGCGCTATCTTATAAAGAGACTACTAGTTAAGATTATTTTAGTTACCTATTATTTTACTAGTTACTATATATAAATCTAGCTAGGAGCTAAGTAAGCTACTTTATAAAGTAGTAGTAAGGTTATTAAACTAGATTAATAGCTATTAGTAGTTAGGTAAATTAACTTATACTAATTTACTATAGGCTGCGTTCTATTTATTAAGCTACGTAGTAAGATCTTTTTTAGTAGTTAAGGCCTTTTGCTAGGCTTTTACTAACACTTTACTATATTTATTATAGGCGTACTTTATACGCTTTTCTTTAGTTATTCTTACTACTACGCTAAGCTTATTAAGCTATTTAGCTAGTAATTTATTAGATTTATAATATCTTTCTTAAAGATCTATAGATATAGTAGATTTAACTACATTAGCTATATTTTTAACGTCCTTTTACTAAGTAGTATACTTACGCACTTCCTTATAATAGTAGCTTATCTTACTATTTAAGTATATAAGATTATATAGGTTAAGATTATCTAGCGTTATTATATATTTAGTTTTATATATAAGCCTATTAGGTATAGCTATAATAGCCTTACTTCTTGCTATATATAGCTACGTAGTTACTTACTAAGATATACTAGTAATTACTATAGCTATAGCGACCTCTTAGTAAGCAGTAAGCTTATCCTTAGTTAAGGCGTATAGATATTATATTATAAGTGGCTTTATTAGTTTCTTTAGATATATCTTAAGGATTAATTAGTCTGCTACTATAACCTTTAGGTTAATATACTCCTAAAGATTATAACGCTTTACTTTTACTTAGATAGCGTTAAGCTATATAAACTAATTACTACGTAATTATAGGATAGTTACCTTATTATTATAGTTCTTATTAATTATTATAATAGTATTTAATTAGCAGATAGGCACGTTAGTTATTATAGATATATATATTAGACTGTTAATTATTAAATAGTAAGGATTATAATAGTTACTTAATTAATTCTGTTATATGTTATATATCTATAGTAAATTACTATAGAAATAAGGAAAAACCCCTATTTCTTAGTTAGGAAATCCCTAGCTAATTCTAGCGATATTATTAGTAAAGTTACTATTAGAAGTAGGGCTAATTTACTGCCTATTCCCTAACAATTTGCCGTAGGGCAACCGTGTATTCGCCGGCTAATTCATATATAATTCTGCTATATTTAACAGAATTAGCCTTACTTTAAGGGGTTAATTTACTAATTAAATAGCTAGGACTAGCTTAGGATTTCCTAACTAAGAAAAAGGGAAATTTCCTTACTTCTAGAGGATCTTAACTATAGTTATATATTATATAATTTATTAAGTAACTATTATAATCCCTATAATTTAATAAAGGTACTTATCTAAACTTAGAGAGGTATATAATTATTTAGTATTAAAGCTTTAATAGCTTATATAAAAATACTAAACCTACGTCTTAGTCTCTTAGTATAGTATTTAATTACTACTACTATAAAAAGCTTTATTAAGGTATCTAATTACCTTTTTCTTAGTTAGGATTATTAACTTTTTAGTAGTAAATATATTTTTATATAAGGTAGTAGATGCTTTTACTTTAGGTACTATAGTAGCCTTTTTTAGTGTCTTATTTCTAGCTTTTCTACTAGCTTATTATCTAGTTAGTAGTATACTATTTTTATTTAGTATAGTAAGGTATTACTTAATATTTCTATCAAGCTTATTATACTTTTTTTACTATTTAACTATTTTTTACTACTAAATATACTTATTAGCTATATTAGTCTTTCTAAGGATATTATTAAGAAGATTAATCTTATTAGTGTTAACCTCTAACACCTAAAAGTGTTTACTACTAGTATCTTTATTATCTAACTTAACGTTAAACTTCTTATTATTTATATCCTCCTTAATATAGCTAGGGTCTTATATATAGCCTTATTACTTTAGCTTTTTTTACTTATACTACCTATATTAGTGTCTAGCTAGCTACTAGCCTAAAGCTAGGGGGATTAATAGGTGTAAAAACTAGGCGTTATAGTAAGTACTACTAGAGCAGGGAATAAGGGATTATAAGTTGTTATTAGGGTTAATATAGGAAGAGAGTCTAATTAGTAGGCTAGAAAGGATAAGAACCCCTCTAATTAGCTATAGTAAATAGGGAATCTTTTATGCCTTCTTCTTCTTAACCCTTTCTATACTTTTAAAATTATTAATTAAGACCCTTACCTTAACACTTAATTTAGCTAATACGAA
>NW_007361272.1:3409-12443 GCF_000149035.1 Colletotrichum graminicola M1.001
ATATGCTATCCCCCTCTTTAAAGGTTAGTCCCTTAATCCTTAAAGTGTTAGCGTATTTCTTTATTTATATCCTAATAAATTCTAAGTCTAGGGCTACTTTACTTTAGAGGTCTCTTATTTTATTAATATTAGCTATAGCTTTTAATACTTATAGGCTTTCTTTAGGCTCTCTATAGGCAGTTAGCTAAAATCTATAGTTTAGGTAGAATAGTAAGTTCTAAGTGCTTTCTTTAATAGCACTATTATAAGTAAATTAGGCTATAAGTAGTAGTAGTACCTAATTATCTTAGTTATAGTTAATATAATATTATAAATACTATTTAAGTATTTAGTTAATCTTTTTTATTTATTTATTAGTTTATAGGTAAAATATAGTATATAGTTTATAGTCTACACTAAGTTATAAAATTAGGGATTTCTAAAACTTTAAGGTAAACAGCTTATCTCTATTAGAGATAATTTCTTTTAGCAAACTATAGTTACTAATAATATATTTTAAGAAGGTATATACTAGGTCTTTTACTATACTTAACTCTAGGTATAGTATAAAGTAGGCGTACTTTATAAGTTAGTTAATAATTATTAGAACGCTATTATAGTATGTCTTTATAAGAGGTTCTCTTAATTTTAGTAGTTTAATAATAAAGTCTAAAAAGATTAAGTGCTATACTTCTAGTAGTACTAGTAGTAGTTAAATTTACTTATATAGCTTATAAGGACTATTTTAACTTTTCTTATATATATTATAGTCCTTAATTACTAAAGCTACTTCCTTATATATAACTTTCTTATTATAATATTATCTAATTTATTTAAATGTTTTTATAATTCCTTAGTGTCTATATACCCTAGCACTATATATCTTATAGATCTATTTAGGCGTTATTCTTCTAGTTATACTAGTACTACTACGTCTACTAATTATAATTAGTTTCTAGGCTAGTATAATATTACTATTATTATTATATTTAAGGATAACCTATATTTCCTCTAGGACTAGAACTTTATAGTCTGTTCTTCTGCTTAAGGCGTCTGCCCTGCTGTTTTCTATCCCTTTACAGTAGATAATCTTAAAGCTATATTCTAATAGGAATTCTAACTATTTAATTTATTATTTATTAAGAACCTTTAAGGTAGTAAAGTAGGAAAGGTTCTTATAGTTAGTGTATATAATAACTTAGTGCTTAGTGCTAGATATATATAGTCTTTACTCTTAAAATACTTTAATAATTACTATTAGTTCTTTATTATAAATCTAGTAGTTTAATTTAGGTCTATAGAAGGCTTTTAAGTAAAATACATATAGGTATAGTCTTCCTTTTTTATCTTATTATCTTAGTTATCTGCCTATAGTAAAGTCTAAAGCGTTAGTTTTAACTTTAAATAGTTTATCTAGGTTATAGATCTTAGTAACTAGTTCTAAAGAGACTAAGGTCTTAATTTTATAAAATACTTCTTTATATTTCTTTATTTATATAAACTTAGTGTTCTTATATATAAGTTACTAAAGTAGTCTTGTTTTTTCTATATATTCTTTAAGGAATTATTAGTAGAAGTTAATAAATCCTAGGAATAATTATACGTCCTTAACGTTCTTAAGGGTAGGCTAGTCCCTAACTGCCTGTATTTTCTTATCTTATATCTAGATTTCTCTTAAGGTAATAGTAAATCCTAGGTAGTTAACTTTCTACTAGTAAAATTTACTTTTTTTTAGTTTAATAAGTAGCTTAGCTTCTTAAAGTTTACTAAGTACCTAATATATATATTCTTTATATTCTTTAAGGTTCTTTAAAAAAATAAAGATGTTATTAAGGTAGTAAATAATAAATATATCTAGCTTTTCTTATAGAATATAGTTAATTATAGTTTAAAAGGTAGCTAGTATGTTAGTAAGTCTAAAAGGTATAACTAGTCTTTTAAATAGGCCTTACTATATTTAGAATACTATTTTCTATTTATTTTTTTCTTTAATTCTAATTAGGTTATAGGCTCCTTTAAGATTAAGTGTAGTAAACTATTTTACTTTATATAGTAAATCTTATACTTTTAAGATAAGTAGAAGTAGGTAGGCGTTCTTCTTAGTAATATTATTAAGTTTCTAATAGTTAATATATAGTTATAGTTTACTATTTTTTTTTAGTATAAATAAGATAAGGTATCTTACTAGTAAGTCTAATAGTCTAATATAACCTTTTTTAAGGTTATTATTTAGCTATTTATTAAGAGCTTCTTATTTAGTTAGGTTAAGGTTATAAATTAGCTTAAGTTTTAGTTACGTCCTTAGTAATAGCTTAATCTTATAGTTATATAGACTATACTTTAGTAATCCTATTTCTAGTTCTTTAGTAAACAGTTTATTATATTTTTAGTAGATCTTAAGAATTACTAAAAGTCTTTTTTTCTCTTATTATTTATTATTTATAGATTAAAATTACTTATTTTTTATAGGTTTAATCCTTTAGATAAACGCTATATACTTTAGTTATTTTCCTAATTTACTTAGGGGTTATAGCACGTAACGCTGTCTTATAGCTAAATCTTTTTACTAAAGTTAGCTAGACTTCTAGCTAATATCTAGGTTATATTTTCTTAACTAAGGAATTCCTAATATTACATTAAATCCTCTTATGTTAGTAATATTAAATTTAAGTTATTAGTTACAGCTTATAATATTTATTAAGAGGTGTACTATCTCCTTATTAATAATTCCTCTACTATACTAGACTTATTCTACTTTAACTATCTATAAGGGGTATAGTTATTCTTTATAAATCTATATAATCTATTACTTATTTACTAATCTAGGTAATATTAAGTTTACTTATACTTTACTATTAACTATAACTTAAGTAGGCTGTCTATTTAGTCAGACTTATAAAAAGATATAACTATTATCTTCTATTATTATAATATATAAGGTTTTTATTTATCTTCTAGCTGTCTATACCCTGTTTATAGTTAGCGTCTTAAGTTTTTTAGCTAATTTAGGTAGGTCCTAGCCTTCTTAATCTATATTTACTATACTTATACTTTTTCTATATAGTAGTATCTATATTTATTATAGTAGTAGTCTAACTAGTGTCTAGTAGTGCCTGTTATATATACTACTAGGTATTATAGGTGTAGTTTAAGACAGATGTTTTGTCTCTTATATTTCTTAACTCTCTAGTGCTATAGTTCTTTATTTATATAGTATTAAGGTACTACTATATTATTTATCCTCTAAGGATAAAAGGCGTTAGTCCTTTTAGCTACCTTATATATATTACACTTATTATAGATATAGTTTATCTAGAATACCTTCTTATATAGTAGGTGTTCTAGGGCTAGGTGTTTATAGTCTTTAAACCTAGGTCTTTCTTAGTTTAGGATAATAGGTTCTCCCTTAATATTAATATCTCTAGTCCTATAGAAGCAGAGGGTCTAGTTATTTATTTCTTTAGAGATTTCCTAGAATTTATAGTTATACGTCTTAGTAGGTATATATATTACGTTAATCTATAGAATATAAGGTCTGTTATCCTTAGTCTTTATGTTATTTATAAGTAGTAATAATAATAGTATATTATTAGCTTATTATTAAATATACTAAGTCTTTCCTTTAGTCTATTTAATTATAATTAGGTTTACTTAAGTTAACCCTATTAGTTATTTTACTACTCTTTATTTTATCTTACTAAGTAGAATAGGTTTATAGTAAGGGAGTTCTTTATTACTTTTTTCCTTACTATTAGTTTCTATTTTATTAGAACTAGTTTCTTATACTAAAGTAGGTTCCTAGAACCTAAGTCTAGGTTATAAGAATTCTAGTCCCTTTTTACTAACTGCTAGTATTTTAGCTTATCCTAGGGTTACATACGCTTTTATCTATAATTCTTAAGTAAGTTTAAGTGTATTAAGGCTGCTAAGACTGTTTATTAATTTCTAGCTAATAAAGTTCTAAGCTAGTAGTTAGTAAAGTTAAGGATAGATTCTTACTATTATATAAGGTCTTTCTTTAATACTTATTTTATAGTTAATCTGTTATTTAAACTAGTGTAGTTTGTTTTATAGTAATCTTATAGTTTAAATTATATTATATATAATTTATTTATTATACTTATTTAGTAGTTATTAGATATTATAGTTTATAACGTCTAGAAGTTTTTATTAATTTCTAGTTTAGTAGGTAATTACTTTTCTACTTACTATAATAATCTTAATTAGTTATATACTAAAGTTTATAGCTTTATATATAGTTTATTAGTAATCTTACTTTAGTTACTATTATTTTTAGTAGTTACCTTATACTTTAATATAAAGTTATAGTTATTTACTAAAAGTGTCTAAAGTCTTTTTTATATATAGCTAATCCTATTTATTTTGTATAGTGTCCTATGTCTAGGTTAACTTAGTAATAAGGTGCTAGGTTTAGGCCTCTAAGTCCTTAACTTCCTAGGGTTATTATTTTCTAGCTACTATAATAGTCTTAGTAATTTCCTATAGGTAGTTTTTATTAAGTGCCCTTAGTAGGTTATAGTTCCCTTAAGTAGCTATCTATTATTCTAGTTACTTTTTTACTAGTTCTAGTTTCTCTATACTAAAGGTATTAAGGTATTAGGTCTTTAGTTATTTATAAGTTTTTATAAGTTTTATGCTAATATTCTTGTTTTAGATGTCTATAGCTTGTTTCTCCTTGTTACTATATTAGTAGGTAATTACTATAGTTTGTTAGTTAAGTTACTAGATGTCTATAGGTTTATTAGCCTAGGTTATAGCGCTAGTGCTTTCTTCTAGGGTCCCTTTACGTAGCCTGTTCCTAATAGTTTCTATAGTTTCTTTAATCTTAACTTAGTTATAGAATTTATATATATTAACTATTATAAATTATATCTATTAGGCTGTCTAGGTGCCTCTAGGCTTCTTTAGGTACTATCTTGTTTGTTTTTTACTATCCCTATAGGTTAGATAGTTATTATTATAGCAGGTAGTCTATAAGAGTTATTTATAGGAGGTCTTTTTTTAAGCTACACTAGCCTTTTTAGCGTGCTTAGGTAGGTTCTTATGCTATAGTCTTTTTAGCTGTCTATAGTCTTATATAAAGTGTCCTGTTTTTTTATAATTATAGTCTTTAATAGTGCTAATATCTTATACTAGTTCCTAATCTTATTTCTTAGTAATCTAACGTCTATAGGTCCTATATGTTATCTATAAGTAGTACTTTAGTAGTTATTACGTGCTTACTACTAGGTGTTTTATCCTCTATTCTACTAGTGTAGCTATTTAGGTCCTTAGGTATACTTCTTACCTATGTTTATATTAAGTTATTAGGTCTCTCCTTATTCTTTATATTATTTAAAAAGTTATATATTAATTTTAATAGTAAGTTTAATATAAGATAAGAAGTCCTTAGGTAAAGTAATAATCTTAATAAGTTTATCCTTAATATTATCCTTAAGTCCTTAGTAAAAAGTAAAAATTAATAATTCTTAAGTAATATTAAGTTAAGTAGCTAGTTATTAGAATTTAGCTATATAGTAAAAGGCTAACTTAGTTTATTATAAGCTAGCTAGGTCTTACTTAGCCTATTACTTCTTATTAAGATCTTAAAATAGTAACTATAAGGCCTTTATAAAGCTAGTTATACTTCTAAAGATATTTTATATCTTGTAAAAGTATATAGTAAGGTTACTATTATACTTAAGAAATTCTTCTAAATAGGGTTTATAGTAAGAGAGCGCTTTTTCTTATAGAAAAGTTCTTATATAGATAACTTATTTAGTCTTACTTCTAAAGTTAGTAGTATAAGAGGTCTAATAAGTATAAACTTAAATTAGGAATCCTTTTAGCTATCTGCTAGTCTTATTATAGGTTTTAGGTAAGTTAAGTTTAAGCTTATTACGTTAATTAACTAAAGTAGTAATAATATTTACTATACCCCTAAGGGTAGTTACTTCTTTATTTAGTTTTTTAGCTTTAGCTGTTTTATCTTTTAGCTAAGTAATAGTGTTATAGACTATATTCTATAGCTAGCTAACTTTAAGGGTTTTAGTGTCTAGTTTTTTACTAATATTATAAATTATAGCTTATATTTAAGCTATATTATTATTATTATATTTAATATACTACTAGATCTTATTATATATACCTTAAGTAAAGTCTAGCTTATTATTTAATTTTTTAGCGTCTTTTATTTCCTTATCTAGGCTCCTAGCTAGGGTAGTTAGGTTCTTTCTAGAGCTAGAGGAAGTTAAGGTTATCTTAGGTGTAGATATTATAGAATACTATTAGGTAAGTATTAAGGTTAACTTACTTAATAGAAGTAATTAAAGTGTTATAGCTAGTTTCTAAGTAGTAAGGTTTTTACTAATAGTAAGTAGAGGGAGATACTTAGTAATAGTAATTATTATCTTACTAGTCTATTAATTACTTAGTAATTAGTTATATAGTTAATAGTTATAGAGGTAGCTTATATAGCTCTTTATTAATTAAATTACTAAGGTTAGATACTAAAAGCTATTTAGAGAATATATTATAAAGTTAATTACTAAAGAGCTATAGGAGTCTGTCCTTAAGTGTATCTAAGTCTATCCTATATATAAGTCCTAGCTGTTCCCTAAATAGTCCTATAAACTAATAGTTATAAGTAATTATTATTCTTATATAAGGTAAGCGCTTAGTAGATACTAGTAAGTGCTTACTTTTATAGTTAATAGTAATTACCTTATTATATAATTACTTTTTTATCTTTATGTGACCTGTACTATAGTTCTTCTATTTCTAGGGAGTTATGTGTCTGTCCCTTGTCTCTTGTTTGTATAAATACTGCTGCTGCCTATTATCTGCCTGTTAGGTAGAGTAATATAGCCTATAGCTTGTTAGGTTATAATATATTACAGGCTAGAGCTATAGTATATATAGTAAGGCTTTACTTACTATAACGTATTATAATATATACACCTGTAACTAGTTTACGCTTACTTAGCGCACCTACTTAAATACTATGTATATAAAGGCATACTAGAGAATAACCTTTTCTCTTCTTAGCTTAAATTAATTATATTAAGTTACTATATACTTATTAGAAAGTAGTACTAGCCTTTTATATATCTAAGCTTATAATAAATAAATTAAATAGTATAGTGTCTATAGTGCTTATATAATAACTTTATAATAAGAATATAAAGTTAAAGGATAGTATAAGGTACTTTTATACTATAGTAAAAGAGATATACTATAACGTAGTAAGTATATATAACATACCTACCTCTAATAATAATATAAGCACTAAATTAGTAGCTAGTAATATTACTACAGGCTATACTATACTTACTATACCTACTACTACACTACTATACTAAAAGCTATTACTCCTACTCCTAAAGTTTTCTAGACTATACTATAATTTTTTACTATAGTAGTAATAAATATATAATAAAGTAAAGATTAATTCTAACTTCTTTACTAGTAAGTATAAAGTATAGTATTTTATTAACTTTTACTTAGAGATTAGCCCCTAGTATATTATCTTAAACTTTTATAAAAAAGGTAAGATACTATATAACTATAAGCTAAAGGAATTCTTATATTACTTAGAACGTACTTATAGTAATCCTAATAAGAGATAATATATTACTACTATACTTATTAATTTATATATAAAAAAGACTAAAATATTCTCTTTTTTTTACTTTAAGTTTAAATAAACCTTTATAAAGGCAGATAGGTAGTTATAAGATAATAGCGCCTCTATAGCTCTACTTATAAGCACGCTTTTAGTATGCCTTTATACTACCTTAGTAAGTATGTTTCTCTTAGAGGGCTATAACGCCTATATTACCTAGATTAGTAAAGTAGCCTAGAAGGTTAAGGACCTTACTAAGGTTATATATATATTATACCTTACCTACCTTTTATATAAAGATATTAATAAAGATAATATAATAGTAGGATTAGCCTAGGACGTTAATAAATCTACTATAAAGGGTAAAAAGATTATAAAACCTATAAAAAGGTATATATAAAGTATAAAACTAAGACTAACTATAACTACTAGAAGCTAGGTTACTTTATAAGGAACTATAATAGCACACTAGTATATATAGCTAAGATAACTACTATATAAGTTAAAAAGCTTATAAGAAGTAAAAACATTAATAAAAAAATAAACTTTAATAATAAGTTAGGAAAAGAATACCTCTAGGACAGAATTAGGCCCTAAAGCTAATAAGTAAAAAATATAAAAGATAAGAGGAGGTTTTATATATAAGGAAAATAATTAGATTATTTATATTATTAGATACCTAAGTTAATAAAGGTTTTTTTACCTAAGCCCTTACTAATACTAGCTATAATACCTATATAATAGTAAATAGTAACTTTATATAAAAACAGTGTTTTTTATATATGTTATAATATAAAACCTTATTAAAGGGGTTTACTAAAGGCTCTTAATATATATTAATAATAGGTATTATTATATTTAACTTTAAACTTAGTAAGTACTAATAATATATATATATATATATAGTACTTAGATTAGATTAAGATATCTTTCTAAAAAGGCCTTAAATAAAGGCTAATAAGGTTATCTTTAATATAGTTAAAAGTACTATTTACTATAAATATATAGACCTTATCTTATAATTAGTTAGTTAATATAAGTTAGAGAAAGTATATAAAATCTATACTATAGGCGTTATTGGAGTGCCCTTATTTATAGCGTTATATTACTATATAGCCTGCTTAAAAAAAGTAAAATAACATAGTACTACTCTAGCTACCCCTACGTAAGAGGCCTTTCTTTAAATTATAGTAGTAAGCCTTAAAGATATTAAAAAGGCACTAATAGTAAAAGAAAATAAAAAAGTAAAGTAAGCTATAGTAGTAGTAGCCTTTCTATAATAGGTATATAATAAATTTAGAGACCTATTTAACCTTACTATATTAATAAAAGTGTTACTATACTAGCCTAGACAAGATTACTATATTAAGCTTAAAAAGGGTATAGTTTTACTATAAGGACTACTTTATAGTATATTATATAAAGAGCTAT
>NW_007361273.1:0-12250 GCF_000149035.1 Colletotrichum graminicola M1.001
TAAAGTATATAGATATTAAGGGATTATAAAAATATTTAAAGAAATTAGATTATATTATAATAAAAAAGTTATATATAAAAAAGTAGCTTTAGTAATTAAGAACTATAAAATATATAAGAAAAGTAAATATAGTTCTTATAAGCTATATAAATAAATATAACTACTACTAGTACTACTAAAAGTATAGCACTTAATCTTTTTAGACTTTATTTTTAAACTACTAAAGTTAAGGGAACCTCTTATAAAGATATACTATAATAGCGTTTTAGTTATTATTAACTAACTTATAAAGTACGCCTACTTTATACTATACCTAGAGTTAAGTATAGTAAAAGACTTAGTATATACTTTCTTAAAATATATTATTAGTAACTATAGTTTACTAAAAGAAATTATTTTTAATAAAAATAAGCTATTTACTTTAAAGTTTTAGAAATCCTTAATTTTATAACTTAGTATAGACTATAAGCTATTTACTATATTTTACTTATAAACTAATAAATAAATAAAAGAAATTTATTAAATACTTAAGTAGTATTTATACTACTATATTAATTATAACTAAAATAATTAAGTACTATTATTACTTATAGCCTAATTTACTTATAATAGTACTATTAGAGAAAGTACTTAAAACCTTACTATTTTACTTAAACTATAGACTTTAGCTAACTACTTATAGAGAACCTTAAGAAGGCTTATAAGTATTAAAAGCTATAGCTAATATTAATAAAATAAGAGAACTTTAGAGTAAAGTAGCCTTAGACTAAGAATTTATTAGGATATAAATAAAGAAATATACTAAGACTTTAAGAATTAAGAGACTAACCTTTAAAAAAAGAAATAGTATATACCTCTTATATAAAAGTATTAAAATAAAGTAAGTAAGTAATAAACTTAACTATAAAAAACTTAAACTATTTAAAATTCTTAAGAAGACCTTTAGTATAAACTATAAACTTAACTTACTTAATATAATAGAAATTTACTTAGTCTCTTATATTATACTACTAAAACTAGTACTATAAAGTTTAAATACTAATAACTATACTATTATTAAACTATATAAACTAAAGTATAAAGTTAAAAAGATTATTAACTAAAACTATAAAAATAAAAAAAATAATACCTAGTTAAATAAAAAGATTATAAATATAAAAGTAGTTTATAAAAACTAGTTAAAAACCTTTAATATTTTTAGTAACTTTTATAAGTATACTAAAGTTAAAACTTACTAAGTCTAAATTACCTTATATAGCACTTTAGTTAACTATACTAAAGGCACTACTAGACTATACTTTTTATATAGCCCCTAATAGTTTAAAAAGAACTTTAAAATCCTTAAGAAACTTCTTTAACACTTTTTAACTTTTCTTAAATACTATTTTTTTTTAAGAATAAAGCTACTTAAGCTAAGTAAGTAACTTATTTAACTTAGCTTAAGCCTTTTAGAAAGCCTTAGCTTTATTACATAATAATATAACTCTCTCTTAGAAACATAACTTTTTAGCCTCCTCCTTATAATTAAGATAATTAGACTTTACTACTAAATAATTTACTAAGGAACTATTAGTAAAAAAAACTAAGGAATTAAAAAAATAATTACTTATAAGTATAAATAGTATTTATAGATATATTATAAGATATTCTTAATTAATAATAAGTACTATAGATATTAAAGTTAGAAAGAATTAAATACTATATACTATAGAACTAATAATTTAAATATAGTATTATTTTAATACCTTTATTAGAAAATTAAATAATATAAAGTAAGTAATAATAAGAAAAAGTACCTTATAATTTTATTTTCTTTATATAACTTAATATAGTGTTAGTATTATAAATAATAAAGAAGTATAATTAATAACTTCTTAACTTAAAAAATATAACCTACTTATATAGGTCTTAAGGGTAAGACTTTTTAAAGAGAAGACCTAATATTATAACCTAATAAGTTATAAGCTATATTACTTTACCTAATAGAGGATAATAAGTAGTAGTAGTATTTATATAGATAAGAAATAAGGAATAAATAAATAACTCCTTAGAATAAAAGAACTATAGTATAAGTTATATAACTATAAGTATAAGATAAGATAAAAAATAAGTGCTTATTTATAAGTAAGATAAGCGCTTAGTAAATACCTAAGTAAGCGCTTATTTTACCTTATAACTATTAGTTAAAGGAACTATTTAGGGAATAGTTAGGACTTATATATAGAATAGACTTAGAAGCACTTAAGGACAGACTCCTATAGCTCTTTAGTAATTAACTTATAATTTATTCTCTAAATACCTTTTAGTATTTAACCTTAGCGATTTAATTAATAAGAAGCTATATAAGCTGCCTTATAACCCTAAGCCTTAACTAATTACTAGGTAATTAATAAAGATAATAAAGAAGAGGAATACTATTAACTAGGTACTAACCTCTACTTACTATTAGTAGAAACCCTACTATCTAGAAACTAGCTGTAATAAGTAGATACTAGTAAGCGCTTACTTTTATAATTACTAGTAATTACCTTATCTTATAATTACTTCTTTATTTTTATATAACTTATACTATAGTTCTTCTGTTCTAAGGAGTTATCTGCCTGTTTCTTATTTCTTATCTATATAAATACTACTATTACCTACTATCTGTCTGTTAGGTAGGGTAATATAGCCTATAACTTATTAGGTTATAACACTTACTAGGTAAATCTAATACGCTAGATTTATCTAGCTTACTTTTAGTATTACTAGCCTTAATCTAAGCCTACTATATATCTTTAATTATTATAAACTTTATTTTTAGATTAAAAGTAATAGCCTTCCTCTTCCTTATAATAGTGTTAGTAACTTAGGCCTAGAGGAGCTGTATTTAGTGCTTAGCAGTAGCTAGCTTATAAGCCTACTCTTAGAAGCCCTTTTTTATCTTTCTAAAGAGCTAGCGTTATATAGTAATAGTTTAATCTAGCTAGCTAAATAATTACAGCTAGGTATCTAGCTCCCTCCTCTTTCTAGGCGTTAACTACTTAACTACTAATAAAGCAGATAGCTAATCCTTTATACCCTAGGTATCTTTACTATTATAGGCACTATTTATACTACCTTAGGTACCTCCTTTGCCCTTATTAAGTAGTGTTAATAGGGCTAGCTTCTCTAGTAGTAAATAGGAGCTTATTAGAGGCTTTATAAGAGTAACAGGCTATAACCTAGTATACCTTTAGCTACTTTTAATATTATTAATAGTTAGCCTAGCCTAGTAAGCCTTATAATAGTAGGTAATAAAGTTTCTTTTGCCTATAACTATTAAGTTATTCTACTAAGTAAGGTGTCTAAGCTCCTTATAATAGGCTGCCTTTATAGGGCTAAAGACTAACTAGTTAAGTGGCTAGAGGATATAGAAGCTATATAGAGGTAAGAATAAGAGATAAACGTTATTAGTATAGTATAACTATATAAAATCCGTTATTATATAGCTTCTATACCTATTAAGAATAAGCAGCCTTACCTCCTCTACCTAAGAGGGCTTAGTCTAGGGGAGAAAGACCCTTTCTAGCTATTTAATAGTAGTAAGATCTATAGTCTATCTATTTTCTATTAATATAAACTTTTATCCCTTATATAGATTAAGATCTAAAGGGAACTACTATAACTATAGCTTCTTACCTTTATATATAACTAAGGGATAAAAGGTATACCCCTTAGCAGATATACACTTAATAATAGATACCTATACTTAGGATCTAGGCTGCTTTTTTGTTACTACTTTTGTTACAGCCCTGCCTAGCACTAGCCTACTATCTCCCTTACCCTTAAGCATACTAGTCTTATCTATATTATATCTATAGGCTAGCTTAATAATAGTAATATAAGGATTTATAAGGTGCTTAAACTATTCCCTAATTACCTTAGTAGATACCCTATTAACACACCTTAAATTAATAGATTAACTTCTCTAGACCTTAATAGATAGGTTTCTTTAAATAAAGCTATTAATCTATTACTTACCTAGAGGTTAGGTATTCCCTATAGTCTCTAGAATACGCTAGGTAAATTCTCTAACTTATTAATAGGTTAGTAGTAGCCTAAGATCAGCCTTGGCAGTTACCTAAGTTACTAGGCTAGCCTCTTAGGTAGTAGATAGTTACTAGAGATCTTTAAAGGCAGCTGCCCTCTATTACCAGCTATTTATATAATATTAAAGTGTTAATTATAGTATACCCTATATCTTAGAGGCTACCTAGCAGGATATACTATCTATAATAGTATTAAGTGCTTCCTAAAGCTAATCTATAGTATATTTAACTATTAAGTATTAAATAGTATATCCTAAAGAAATAAAGTTGTCAAATGTGGCGGAATTACACGTGAATTAGCCGGCGAATGCACGGTTGCCCTACGGCGAATTGTCGGGGAATGGGCGGTGAATTGGCCCCACTTCTAATGGTAACTTCACCAATAATATCGCCAGGATTGGCCGGGGATTTCCCAACCAAGAAATAGGGGTTTTTCCCTGTTTCTATAGTAATTCACCATAGATACAGAACACATAACAGAATCAATCAAGCAACCATTACAATCCGTACTATTCGACAAAAGTAATCTAATAAAGGTTAGAAAAACTAGTAATAGTTTAAAGATAGTAATATAGTAGTTAATAAGGTGGCTAGGCGGCATTTTTAGGTAGTCTATATATAGGGGTAGCCTATAAGTAGGTGCTTTAACTTACTACCCCTTAGGTTCTATAAATAGAAAGGCTATTTAAGCTTTAGTATCTATTAAGGCGATTACCTAAGACATTATATTAGTAGTGTTTGTCTAGTATATTTCTTTCTAAGGCCGTAAAGAAGTAAAGTAGGCAGTAATAGACATATTTATATGTTTTATAGGCAGTTTCCTCCTAAGCAAGCTATTCTCATAGTGTATAGGATTGTTTAGGCTAGTGTTAGTTAGTAAGTACAGGGGCCTTACTAATCAGACCCTGCGTGTGATGCTGCACCCTAACCGCCAGGGTCTGGCGGCAAGGTAAGGGCAGAACAGACATAATATAGACGCGCCCTGCGTTGGCTAGAATAGCACAGGATGTCCCCTTAATCCTAACAGGGGTTTTTATGTATTAATCTACGTCAGCCACCTATGTCTAATTAAATAATTTACATAGCTGCATAAGTGCCCTTAAGAGAGGTATATTACATTAGGCGTCCTACTGTAAGTTAGTTAACTAGAAGGCTATAGGCGTCAGCAGGCGTAGTAACATAACTATATAGGCGTACAGCTAGCTGCTCTAGTAGGTGTATAGAGAGGTCAGGTCTAGTAAGGCATTCTAGGTTGTCTGTATATTGCCCTTCTAAGCTATACAGGACCTAGTATTAAGCTAACAGAGAATCTATAGGCTCTTCTATATATATATCGTTAGAAATATTAGTAGCCTACAGCTAGTATTTAGCTACTACTAATAGGCACTGTGCGCTTTAGTACTTAGCAGCTAGCTATACAGCACTATCACTAAGGGTACATACTAGAACAGGCATATGTTTCACAAGACCCTAGCAGTGTTAACCTGCCTAGTAGTAACAGCGCTATCTTATTCTAGTAATCTAATAATTATCCTGGTATTATTAGGTTGTAATAGTGTAATAGGCCTGTCCTGTTACGTAAGTAGAGCTAGTATTCCCTATTTAAGGAGCATATATATTTACTACTGCCAGATAAGTGCTATACTAAGTTAATTAGAGCGCTTTAGCTTGTTAATTAGTTAGAAAAGTAAGAGAGAATAAAGAACGTTAGCGTTTAATTTTAACTTATGTAGATAGAGCGCCTAGAGCTACAGAGATCTTTAGACACCCTCTAAGGCTAGATTTATAAGGACAGTGTAAAGGCTCCTATTATTTTCATAAAAGAAGGCTAAGAAAACCTTAAGAAACAGGTTATAAAGGAACTAGCTAATTATCAAGATAACGTTATTAGGATATTTTAGTTAAGCTTTTCTAGGCAGTAACATCTAACAGTGCTGCTCTATATACTCTAGCTATATTAATAGATAGGCTCTTCTTGTAATAGTTTATTTTCGCTTTAGCAAACTAGCCTTAAAATTAGACAGACAGGCCTCCTAAAACATCTAGGGAGGCAGCATGGCTTGCGGCGCGTGCTTAGGAGCTCTAATTAGTTACCTATCTATTATATTAGTTATCTTAGACTAGGAAAAGCACCCAGTCGGCTTACCGGTCATAGCTAGTTAGGGACCCTAGCTGCTTTACTAAGACAGAAAAGATAATAGTTACTTCTAATAGGGTGTCTAGAACGCCTCTAAATCACAAGCTTCTTTAGGAAATTAATAAGTACCTCTAAGGCAGTTACACTTAGTTAACAGGAGCATGTAATAATGACCTTTAAAAGCACTTCTGTACCTAGTGTTTACTTTAATATATAGGCCCCTAGCACTTATATGGCCCTCTAAAGGGGAAGGGCCTGATAACTATACCTTTATGCTAACAAGTTATATGTAAGGAGAATAAATACTATGTCTTTTAAAGTAAGCGCACGTAAGCGTTTCCTTATTATAAGAAAGCCTTCTAAAGAAAACTAGTAAATAAACGCTTGCGTAGTCAGCTGTCTTGGCCTCTATAACAACACCCTACAGACTAAACGTTATAACAGACTTTAGTATTTTAGTCTGCTTTTCCTACTTAAGCTACTATTATTATTCTAACCCTGTTTATAATTTGCCTTAGCTAGGCACTCTAACTTACTAAGCCTTAACTACACTCTAACATAAAATCTATAGTCTAGGATAGGCACACGCAGCCCCATGTCTAATCCTAGAATTTCTTAAATACGTATATATCCCTTAAAATAGAAACATATTAATAGTCTTTAATGTTTTTACTAGCCTTACACTTTATAATCCTATTATTAAAGAAATTAACTCCTTTATTAAGAGATGTCTAATAAAAGCTAACGTAGTAGAGCCGCACGTAATTCTTACAAGCCTTACAGATATACTAGCTAAAATCAATGTCGTGCTGCTAAGCTCTATAAGTCTTGATCTATTAAACGCACTTTTAGAAGAGGAAGAATATTATCTAGAGAAGCTTTTAAAAGAGGAAGAACGTTATCTAGAGAAGCTAGATAAAGACCTAGATCTATAGTAGAAATTCTATAATAAGAGGGACAGGTAAAAGCCAGTAGTTTTAAGCTTAGTATAGCCTTAATAAAGTCACGCAGCTAGTAGGATACTGGGAATTACGTAATTTTTTACTAGATTTACCCCTAAAGACCTTAGGCTTAGATTGTCTGCTAACGTTATAATATAGCTAGCAGGTGTCTACTTAAGAGCAACTAGTTTTAGTCCTAGGTGTTTAAATAAGGGGGCGTATTACTTTATTATAGCGTCTAAGGTGTAGGAAAAACCACTATAGCGTTATTTATTACTAAATAGCTATATAAAGAAAAAGTAAATAATTCTACTAATAGTATTATTAATATTTACTATAGCGCTAACAGACACTAAGAACTAACATATAGCTATCTGCTCTTAAGTCTTATATTCTAGTTAGCTTAAACTAGACTACACTTTCTTAAAACTTTAATACGCCTCTACAAGAAGCATATTAATAATACTATAGAGCTTATAGAAAAGGAACTATTAAAAGAACTAGATCTTATTATAAAGACATTTTCTAAGGTTTTTATTATAGTTAATACTTTAGACAAATATTAGGAACATGCTTGCGCGTATTTACTGCTTTACAGGTTATATAAACTTAGTAAGGTTAATCTTCTTGTAACATTGTAATACCCCCTTACTCTGGCAGGCTTTAAGAAGTGCAGACTACTAGAAATCCAGGCTAAAGATAAAGACGTCTAGGCATACCTAGATATAAATATAAAAGGTCTTATAAAAGGTGTCCTTAGTCAGCGACTTCTAGACCTAGAAAAAGAGATAAAAAATAGTATTATTTAAGCAGCTAATAGCAGGTACGTATTAGATGTTATATATTTTTAATACTAATAATTTTTAATAGCTTTTCTCTTATAAAGACCTACTTTAAACAGCTCTAGGGCGTATAGTTACTAAAGGGAATAAAGAAAATACTAAAAGAACTGCCTACACCTAGACTTACGGTTTAACTATAATAATAGCTAGAGTATATTATTAGGGGCTAAAGAGGTTATATAGACAATAAGCTTAATAGCAAGCAGGCTTCCTCCTTAGAGAGAGGCATTAAGAGACAGGTTATAGTTAAAGCGTAGTAGCACTTAAGGTAAATTATACCTAGTAAAAACCCTATCTAACGTCATATAATCTATATACTAAATCTAGGCATTAGCGTAGGCGTTATAAAGAAGAGTATATAGTTCCTCTATATAATAATTAGAGAAGTAGTTGGCGTAGTACCACTGCGTAACCTTATTAATAAAAAGCAGGCCTTTAGCTTCTTTAGTAGAGATATCTAGCTGGCACCTAACGTTAAGTAAGTAAAACTACGTTACCTACTGCTCCCTAGTACGTAAGGCCTTATATACTAAGAGGGTAAAAGACATAACTACGTCCTTAGTAAGACTATAGTCTTAATATCTACTATTAGTTACCTCTATAGCTTTCTACTTACTGTTAGTATTACACTTAGTATAACAGACGTAGATAACGCAGCTGCATAAGCCATATATGCCGCTAGGGTCTAGCTTTATAACAATATAGACATAGAACTCTACTTTAGTAAGTATCTTAACATACTCCTAATAGAACTAATAGCCTTCTAGGTTATAAACGCGTTACTTCTTCTGTAATAGCTTTATAGGGGTACACGTAAGGTATCTGCCGCCTTTTGTAGTCATATAGACCGCACAGCTGCTCTAAGAGCGCTTCTTAAAGTCTTTACTAACGCTCTTAGGCGCGTATAACCTAACACTCAAGTATATTCTAGGCTGCTATATACCCTAGACCTTAGTAACATAATTAAGAGCGTAGATATTGTCTAGCTTATTACTATTAGTATAGGCTTTATCCTTACTTAGGTAAATAATAGTGCTATAGGTAGTGTTAGTAGTAACTAGATAGCTCTTAAGGTTATTATAGCGGCTATAAACTGCCTGCTTTAAGCTAAAGCTAGTGTCTAAAAGTATAATAATAAGGTTATCTAATAGCAAATTAAGCTTAATCTTAGTGTAAAGCGATCTTATATATAGGAAGTCTCTAACTGCCTTCTAGGTAAAAAGTATAGATTTATTTATTAGCTTTACTAAATAGACAAAGAGGCCTATTAGCAGCAATTAGTAGATGTTTGTAGTGCCTTCTATCTTGTAGCAGACAAATAGCCTGCTAAAGGTCTTCTTTAGCTAAACTAAGGACTCTATGTTAGTAAGCCACAAGATACTAGTAAACACGTCGTTAAGTGTAATATTATAGAAAGAGGACTAATCTAGGTTATATAGTAATAGGGCGGCAGTAGGAATATAATATAAATCTTAATCTATATTATTATTATTCTTAATAACGTATAATACTATAAATTTATTAGATAGTAGAGATTATAATAGTTACTTAATGAATTCTATTATATATATATATAACTATAAAGAATTCCTATAGAAATAGGGAAAAACCCCTCTTTCTTAGTTAGGAAATCCCTAGCTAATCCTAGCGATATTATTAGTAAAGTTAACCCTAAAAGTAGGGCTAATTTACTGCCTATTCCCTAATAATTTACTATAGGGTAACTATATATCTACTAGCTAATTTATATATAATTCTACTATATTTAATACACTCCTTAGCGCTAATAGCGTAATTAAGTACTATAGAGCCTACACTAAATATTATCTATATATAGCCTATTTATTTATTAATTATCCCTTAATATCTTATATATTTTCTTCCTTTATTTAGTAGTAAAGCTTTACTTTATTATTAGCTAATTCTTATTATTAATTTACTTTAAGGTATATATATTAGTTACTTATATTTAATTAAGCTATAAATATAGTAAATTATAGCGTACTAAGCGCCTTTATTAATCTATTAGCTATTAATTTAATAGACTTCTTATATTTAATAGTAATTTAATTTACTACTACTTCTTAGTATAGCTAGTAGTTATAAATATTTATATACTATAGCCTTATTTATAATTAAATAAGCTCCTTAGTAATAAGCCTAATAGTTTAGGTAGTATTCTAGCTAATATAAATAGTTAGTAGCTATTTAGTAGCTAACTACTTATTAAGTAATAATTTAGTTTTTAGTTATATTAATAGTTAAATACCTAGCGTAGTAATTAATTTACTAGTAGAAAACGCCTCCTTAATAGTAGATAATAAGGCTAGTAATTTAGTCTTAGTAGTTAACGTTATTATTATATCTTATTTATTAGCTTACTAAGAGATAAGCCCTTTAAATAGCTTTTATATATATACTTATAAGCTATAATAGTCTAGTAAGTTATTAGTAAATAAGGTGTCTAAAGTAACCTTTAATATATTATTCTTACTACCTAGCGTTACTTTATATTTAAGGTAAAGGTACTATATTTAATAAAGATACTTAAGTATATAATTTAAAGCCTTTTAGTAATTTAGATTAAGATTATAGTTAAAGTAAGTAAGCTAGCTAGCTATAAAAGTAATATCTTGCTAAGTTATTACTACTATATAAAGAATTATTCTTACTTTCTTTTAATATTAGTTAACCTCTTATAATAAGGGTATATATTTACTAAGTAGTAGCTTAGTCTTTACTATAAGTAATAAGTTATTATATTTCTTATGTATTAGTAGTAGTTTAGTTACTTTATTATAATATACTACTTATAAAAGTTAGAGATAATAGTTACTTTAGTTATAAATTACCTTAAGGCAAAGAAACTATTATAAAGGGCCTCTACCTTTAAGGTAGTATTATTACTAAAAGGCTACTATCTTATTACTTACTTATGCTTTATTTATATAGTAATAAGCTAATATATATTTATTAATATAAAAGAAAATATAATATAATATTTCTTTTAATAGTAATTCTTACTAAGTACTTAGTAAAATCCCTATATAGTAAGCCCTTCTTTAAGGTGCTTTTACTATAGTAAAGAAGATTATTAAAGCCTATAGAGTGCTTTTAATAACTAGAAAATCTAGCTAGTAATTTAGTAGCTTAGAGATATCTCTATAAATACTACCTTATTAATAGTAGTATAAATAAATATATTTACTATATTATATTAAAGTAGTTATAAGTTAAAGTAAGTAGTTCTTACTATAAGTATTTTAAATAATATACTTACTAATATAGCTATATAAGTATCTTATAGATCTTTTACTTATTAGTTACTATAAATAGTAAGTGTTACTTTAAATTTAGTTAATTAACTATATTTATTAAGCTTATAGGTATATACCTAGTAGTAGCTAGGGACTTAGTGCTTTTTAGCTACTACTTATAGCACTATTACTTAAGATTTTAATATTTTATACCTATATAAATATACTATTTTAGTGTCTTTAAATTCTTTTTATATAAGTAGCCTTTTAACTATCTATAGATTAGTAAAAGGTGTAGTAACTTCTAATATATACCTATTAGCCTATAAGGTCTAGTAACGTCTTTATTATATACTAGTAACTTACTAGTAATATCTTTATAATTATTATACCTATTAGCTATTATATAGTTAATTAAGTAGTCTTTAGTACACTTTAGCTAAAAGTAGTAATTTTTACTTATTAGTTAACTTTATAATATACTAGACTATATTATTACCTATAAGCTACCTTATATATAGTCTATAATCTTTTACTATAAAGTAAGCCTTATAAGAAAAGTAGCCTTAAATAAAGTCCTTAGTGTAATTTAACTACTTATATATATAGTAAGATAATATCTTTTTATAACGCCTTTAAGTAAGGTTACTACTAGCTAGAGATTACCTAATAGGCTAGCTATAGTTACTTAGGAATTAAACACCTTTTTACACTTAGTAACGTCTTATAAACTAATTATATAAAGATAAGATAAGGTATAAGAGATTACTATCCTTATTATTTTAGAACTATTAGTTTCTAGTAAGTTACTAGCTTATAGGATATTAGCTATTAATAAATTAAATAATAAGCTATTAGCTATTAATTTAGGTATTTACTTATTAATTATTTTACTATTAGTAATTATTTAGCTATTAGCTATTAGATTAATTAATTTAGAACTATTAGTTTCTATTTTACTACCCCTTAAGTTAATATTTATAAAGGCTATAAAAAAGGCGCT
>NW_007361274.1:0-729 GCF_000149035.1 Colletotrichum graminicola M1.001
TGCCCAAGGCCATTGCAAGTGGCAGAGTGTTGGCACAGAGCAATACGCTAGAGCGTCTAATGTAAAGTGAGTGCCCTCACCTAGGGGAGGTACACAAGTCCCCTGGCGTCTTGTAGCATAAAATGGGAGCTACTTGCCTTTAAGAAATGTGTAAAAAACTGTGGATCAATTTTGGTAGCATTTTTTATGCCCACAGGACGCCATGAGTAAGAAGCATCCCCCTCCCCACTTCCCCCGTTTGTTTGTTGAGCTGTCTGGAGACGGTCAAGATGATCTATTATCTCCCCTATTTTGTTGCCTCCCCCCCCCCCCCCCCCCCTCTTTCCCCGCACCCTCGCCTGGAGCAGGGTAGTACCAGCGATGGCCAATGTCTTTGATGGCCTAGATGTCCGCGGCCAAGTCTCGGACGGCTGATCTTTGGGGTCTGTTGGGGAGGAGGTCGCGTCGATTGTTATCAAGCTCCGTTCGCCTCAGCTCACGTCGTTCGCAGCCATTAGCCCCTTCTTCATACTCAGGGGTATTACTAGTATGGTTACCCGGCCTAACTAGGAGACTTGGGCTAAGAGGAATCTTCTTGGGAACAATAAAAAGGGACCCACAGGTGGAGGCAAAGGTAGGTTTTTTGCCAGTTTAAAAACCACCTCGCCAGACAGGGGGTAAACAGGGTGGGTTTAAAGGACAGAGGAGGTAGTATTTTGGCCTAAGAAGCGGCAAAAAAAGGATTTTTAG
>NW_007361274.1:2587-14020 GCF_000149035.1 Colletotrichum graminicola M1.001
AACTATTTTAAAAATAATTTTTATATTATTACTACTTTACTTTATACTAAAAGTAATATAAATACTAAAGTTTTAGTATTTTTAAATAAAGTAGTAAGCTTACTATACTTTTAAAGATAAGTATATTATATAAAGATACTAAAAGATAAGGTATTAGTTAATAAACCTTTTATAAAGCTTAGCCTAAGCTTTCTTAAAGGCTTACTAAGTCTTAATAAAAATAATAAGCTTTTATATTATAAATACTTTATAATATATATAAGGAAGAGGCTTATTTACTAGTATATTAATATAGGCTTAATCCTTATTACTAAGCTAAGTTATTACTTATATTTATAGCTAATAAGCCTTATTATTTAACTTATTACTATTACTACTATAACTATTATTTTTTAGTTACTTTTACTTAGCTTTAAGTATAATATTAGAATTATTATAGTAAATATAAAGCTAATATTAGACTTCTAAAAACTAGTTACTTAGTATTATCTTTACTTACCTATTATAGTTTATAATTATTATAATAAAATAATAAACTAAGTTTTAGTTTATAAGTTAGTAAATACTAACTAAAAGAAACTAGAAGTCTTTTAGTTTTTTATTATTAATAGGACTAAATATAGTATTATGAATAGATTTAAAGTAGGTCTACTTAATAGCCTTAAAAAGTAAAAGTTTAAACTAATTAGTATTATAAGTATTATTAAAACTCATTACTTTAAAGAACTACTTTTATATTTTAATATAATAAAAGAAGATCTATATAAGGCTGTTTGTTATTACTAAGGTAGTAATATAGTTAACTATATATATTAATAGGTAATAATAAATAATAAAGATAAATACTAGTTCTAAATTATATATAAAGAGGGAAACTATTATAGGATTATATAGTAAATTAACTATATAATATACCTATAGGTCTAGTAGATCCATAGGGAAATTACTATAAAATCCCTAGGGATTTTATAGTAAATTAGCTATAGTTATTCTAGCTGTTATTAGTATAAATCTATACTACTAATATCTAGGTAATAGTTAATATTAATATATATAATAAGTAAGCACACTAGATAAGTAAGCGCTAGGCCTTAAACTTTATTAAATAAACACTAGAGCTCTAAATACGTTTTTTTTATAAGTATAACTATAAGAAGGCTTAATATAAAGATCTAGACGTAATAAACATATAGTTTTATCTTATAGTAAATATAATTATAAGATATAGTATTATAAAGTCTAATATTTATAACTTTAATAAGACTAGCTTTATAATAGGCTAGATTATATCTAAAATAGTTATTATAAGCTTTAGAAGATATTTAAATATAAAAATAGTATAGCCTAGAAATTAAAAATAAGTTATAGTTATTTAAGTAATTACTTTATTTAGTTATAGTATCTTACTATATATTATTATTAAAAGTAAAAATCTTCTCTTTACTTAGTATATAAAATCTAGTCTTCTACCTAACTAAGTTATTATAATATTTAAAAATAAATAAATAATAAATAAAAAAGGCCTAAGTTAGCTTTAGTACTTTAATTAATATTTAAAATTATATATAAAAAAGAAATATTACTTTCTTATTATTAATAAGTATAAAAGTTACTATTTTATAGACTTTAAGCTATATTATAAAAAAAATATTATTACTTTTTATATACTATTTTATTTATTTTATTTACTTTAGCCCTTAGATATTAGGTGTTTTAAGCCTTTAAAGCTAGTATATAGTTAAAAGATTAAGGATAAGATATAATAAGGTAATACCTATATTATAAAAAATAACTTCTTTTTAGTATTTTATAACGCTTTTAAATAAGCTTTTATAAAAGTAAATATTTAAGAAGGCTTTAGAAAGATAAGGCTTATCCCTTTAAGTCTAAAAAGTATACTATTAAAGCTAGATATTAAGTTATATACTTTAACACCTTTAGGATTTTTTCTAATAATACTACTAGCTTAGACTTCCTAGACACTATATAATATAATAAAAATATCTTCTTAAAGAACTTTTACTAAGGATTACTTTATTAATTATCTAAATAGCTCTTTAATATATAAATTAATAGCTACTAAGTATATTCTTAAAGAAGTATTAAGAATTATATATAAAAATACTTTATTAAAAGCTAAGGTTAAAACCCTTTATAAAAAGAATAACCTACTTAACTAATATAAAAAAGTAAAAAAAACTTATCTAAGGTAGAAAAAAAGTCTTAGTATAGCTAGTATATAAAATATTTAGTTATAAAGAGAGGTAATAACCTAAATTAAAAAGGAAATATATTAAAGTAGTAGTTATAAATTAAGAATAAAAATAGGTAAATAGTAGTATAGTACATATAAGAATACTAAATATAATATATAAACATACTAGTTTAATAAAGAAATACCTAAAGAATAGGATTCTAAGTAGTTTAAATTAATTTTATTATTTTATAGTTACTTCTTAGTTATATATATAAGGTAGCTATAATTAGGTAGTGTGCTTACTTATTTAGTGTACTTACTTATTATATATATTATAATAGTAGTACTTATAGTAGTTTTATAAATAACTTATAATATTATTAGTAAGTATAAAAAAAGAAAATAAAATAAAATAAAATATACTTATCACTTAAAAAGATATATTAATAATAATTATAATTATAAATATATATATTACTATTATACTACTAAAAAAGAAATTTATAATTAAGTATAAAAATAAAAGTATAAATAGCCTTTAAATAAATAATATATAAAAATATAACTATATTATACTTTAATTATAACCACTTTATATATTTTCTTTATTAAACTTACTTAATAGTGTATTCTTTATATTTATTCTATTTTATATATATTATAGTAGACAAAGGGCTTAACTACTATAAAGCTATAATAGCTTCTTTTATAGTTAGGAGGTATATTACAAGAGGCTTATATATATATAGTAGTTATTATTAGCTATATTATATACTATATTATATAAACATACTTAAGGGCCCCTTTTATATAGGCCCTCTACCTAAGAGATTTGTCTTTACATAATATAAGCCTTTTTTACTTATTTATATCTCCCTACCTACTGTATGCTCTAGCTTGTGAGACAGATATTGACTCAGCACTTGCGTCTGAGTTCTGTGATCCTTATACCTGAAAATACGAGACACTGTTTTCTAGACTAACAGTACCTCCTTAAATTGTAGTAAGCTTAACCTACAAGATATTCTAATCAATTTAGTTCTATAATAAAAGTCATCCAGAGGATAAAGGCCCCTTATCCATACCTTTCTGGCGCTATAACCCCGGGCTGGGTAGGAGACCAAAGCCAGACTCTGAATATCAATCAAACGCCTTGTGTGATCGCGTCAAACGCTATGATAAAGCTTCCCCCTAACAGACATCATAAACCCCCAGTACTGGGGAAACGATCATTATCCTTACTGGCCGTAAACCTGAGACACTTGCTCAGAATATTGCTGCATCCTGGAATACTGTAAGTGACGGGAATGCCAGCAAGGCGCCCAGGGACGAAGGCAAGACGCACACGATGGCTCTCTTCACGATGACCCAGACACCAGTTCCAGCTCCTACTCTCCATTAAGCAAGGAAACAAGTGGCTGCTCAGGCAAATGAGTCCCCCATCTGGAGTTCGTCGTTCTTGTGGCTGGCATATTTCGCGAATATATAGTGGAGCTCGCATAGCAAGACGGTAAGACCTGGAAGCAAGCCCTAAGAAAATATGGCAATATACTAGAAGGGTGCCTAAGCTATTTCAGTCTGTCCATCCAGAAGATTCCCAGGAAAAAGGAACTATCGAGACCAAAACTAACATTACTTTGGGAAAGTAGGCGATGAGGCAGACAAGCCAATGGAGAATAAACAGACCCTTGCTCTCGTTTCTGTTTCACCCATTCAATAGCTCTGTTGCCAAGGATTGATGCCATTGTGTCGTTTGGTCACTCAACTAGTCGGATAAAACTGAGGCTTGTTGTCACTGTTTACACTTTCCTTGAAATACATCATCATGTAAATATTTTGCTCGGTGGATAAGCCAGCCTCGGCGATGTAGACCGATAAGATCTTTGATCAATGCGTTTCAAATCACAAACAATAAAGACAGTAAGTTTGGCTCTGAATGAATGTGCTTTTCCACATCAAACCCGCGTGATGCGTCATAGCCATCTTACAATATTAAGATTGATAAAAACTGTTGGGTGTGGCGGCCTGGTCGCCTTAACGACAGAATTGAAAATATTTGTGCTGGAATTTATATGACTTATTCTATATTATGAGAAAGCATTTTTAGTTGCAGACGGAATAGGTAAAGAGCTAGACCCCTCCATACCAAGGATCTTGTTGTCTTGGTAATAAAATGCAGAACGATACCAGAATCTCCAATGTTTAGCCATCTGTTGTTCATAAATTAGTTCCTGTTGAACTGTGCGGATGGGAATGTTCGTAAGACTTCCATTCTCTTCTGGCTTGCAGGAACAGAATGTGGAGACACTTTGGTGATGGGAAGGCTTCGGACTCGAACACCCGACCCAATTTACAACCTAATTGGACGTTGTCTGCAGTGCAAAGTGGGCATTTCCGGCAGAATTTTACAGCAGTGCAACAAAAGTAATGTTAAAACTACGACCTTGAAGATAGGTAAACAGAATGGAATGTAATTAGAAGACATAAATCACTATTATGGTCCACGGTCATCGTCTAAATCGCAAGGGTGAATCCTTGTTTCTTTCTTTCTTTTCTTTCAGCTGGACGACTTGTAGGGCGAGCCACGCATGTTTTAACCAAATATCTTGAGGGAACCTACGGTAAACCTTCCAAGGTAATTGCTGTGGGAGGTGCTTAAACGACACCTCCCACCTCTTAGGTCAAGCATGGTGTGAAATGTTGGGTACTGAGAACAATGTGGCTTTTTGAGTTGAATTTTATCCATTCCAAACGCCCCGATAGACCGGTTGAGTGTTGAGGGACTGATGCGGGGTATCACAAGCAAACCAGATTTACACTCGCGCCTCAGAGACTTGGAAGGTTACCGATATTGTTTGACTTTCTTTACTTGAATAGAGTTCCAATGGACGAGGCTTTATTTGGTGGTTGTTTCTATTGGGGGGCGGTTGTGCGTGGAAAAGATAGATGTCGGCGGACTTCATCGGCATATAATAATTGGATCATTGCCCACAAACCATGGGAATCCAATTTGATTCACCAGGACATAGTGACATTCTGGTCATCACTCACTCACTTTAGCAGCCACGATGATCAATTTTTGGGTTGCTCTTACGCTTTTCCTCAATGCTAATGCTGTAGCCTCGCATATCTTGAGGCCTGCACCTGTGGCCGATATCCAATTCGATAAATCCGCACGCGCTCTACAAGACAGGGGTCTTGGGCAAGGTAGTCGTAAAGTGGCTCAAGAGGCATGCGGCGATTACAACTTCGTGTTCACGTAAGCGTCTGGTTGTCGAACGGCAACTTCTGTTTGCTTTTACTGATTTCACTACGTCATGTAGCGGCTTGCCGTGGAACCATCCCGCTATCAAAGCAAGCGGTTTCACACCCGCGCAAGTTGAAGCTAGTATACGGGCAGATGTGAAGGCTATTGTAAATGCTGGGTATAACATCAAGGGTAAGTCGGTTCCCTATCAATCATTATCTTTATACTCACCGTTAGCATCTCAGCCGTACTTGTCGGGCCAGAGGACACCCTGGGCGATATATCTTCCGAGCTGAAGGGTGTGAACTGGACAGGGACTGGCGTTGGATTTGGCGTCCGAGGAAACCCTTCCCCGGTCATCACACGCCGGCTTATGGGTTAGTTATTGCCATGACTGCTTTTAGGGATGCACTTACCAACTTGATATGCAGACATTATTCAACTGTACCGCGACGAGGTACCTCAAGCTCGTATTCTATTCAATTATTCACCCAACTCGAGTCTTTGGGCTATTCAGCAGTATTTCCCACTTCCGAGCTCTCTGGACTGTCAATGTGGGCCTGGAAAAGACCTGGTCAGTGCTACCCGTTCGAGTTACCAATGCCGTTCTAATTTTTGTTCTCAGGGTATTGTAACCCACTGCAGTGCCTGCTCCCCTCCAGTCTAAGGCAGACTGCTGGGCTAGATAAGGGAACAGTGATTACGTTTGCTGAACTGGAGCATGCACAGTTTATTGATGAGATAACCTAAAAGGTCTTTGTGGTAAAGATTATCACTTTGCTAAATTATTCTCGTCCCTCTTGAGACGCCTGCATCCCTTCATGTTGAATAATTGATCTACTGTCTATCTGTCGGCTAATTTGCACAAGCCTTTCTGTCTCCGAAGGGCAATCATTAATCGACTTTTCGACATTCATGCTGAATAGGCTCTTCAACTTTGCCAACCGAATCCTAGAGTCCAATCTTAATACCCATAGACTCAGCAAATGTTGTTATCCTCATGCGCAGTGAATAATGATGATAATGATGATGATGATAATATTATTTAACGCCCGTCAGGTCCATCTTGTGGCACAAGGCGCCTACTAGTCTATATACTATTACTAGCCTAGGTTCCCTCTTATAAAGGGAAACTAGGTTAAATAACGTCCCTAAGATATAGTATAAATCCCCTATTAAGAGTATAAAATTAGTATTTTCCTTCTAGAATTATACTTATAGTTACTTATACTAAGTAATAACTATATAAAGGTAGTAGTAGTAATAGTAAGAAAGAAAGTAAGTTTTTTAGTCTAAATTATTTATATTATAATATTAATTACTACTTAGATATTAATAGTATAGGTATATAGGGTATAATAAGACTTTTATAGTATAGTAACTATATAAAACACCTTAACTATTAAAAGTAATATAAGATTCCTTACTAATTAGTATATATATTATATTAATTAGTCTATAGTTTAGTCCTAATTAGAAGACTTAAGTATTAAAAGCGTGTAGTAGTGTAATTAGGGACTCTAGTTATAATAGTAATATATAGATAAACACACTAACACCTTATAACGTAAAGTAACTTAGGTACTTAGTCTAATTATATTAAGTTTCTAAGATCTAATTAGGCTTTTAATACTAATTAAAATCCTATAACTTAAATAGATAAGGTAGATAGCTCTCTATTACCTAAGTTATTATATATTAGCTAGCTTAATTAAAAAGTAAGATACTAGTTTAAAGATTTTTAAGAAGAAAGATAAATTAAAGAAGGAAGTATAATTATTCTTTATTTAATATAGCTAATTAGAAGGTTCTTATAGTTCCTAATACTAATAAAACTTTTCTTTTTTCTTATAACTACTAAATAAATAAAATCCCTGTCCTTACTTTAGTATCTTAATTAACTATAATAGTATACCTAATTAAATAAGTTAATACTTTAAATTATTTTATATTCTTACTTATAGTAGTAAATTATAAAAAGGTCTTAGTAATAGTAATTTAATTTACTACTACTTCTTAATATAGCTAGTAGTTATAAATATTTATATACTATAGCCTTATCTATAGTTAAATAAGCTCCTTAGTAATATGCCTAATAGTCTAAGTATTATTATAGCTAATATAAATAGTTAGTAGCTATTTAGTAGCTACTTACTTATTAAGTAATAATTTAGTTCTTATTTAAGTTAATAGTTAAATACTTAGTATAGTAATTAATCTTCTAGTAAAAAGCGCCTTTTTTATAGTAAATAATAGTACTAGTAATTTAGCCTTAGTAGTTAATATTATTACTATATCTTATTTATTAGCTTACTAAAAGATAAGGATTCTAAATAGGTTAGTATATATACTTTTAAGCTAGAATAGCCTAGTAAGTAATTAGTAAATAAGGCGTCTAAGGTAACCTTTAATATATTATCTTTACTACTTAGTATTACTTTATATTTAAGGTTAAGGTACTATATTTAATAAAAATATCTAAGTATATAATTTATAGCCTTTTAGTAATCTAGATTTAGATTATAGTTAAAGTAAGTAAGCTAGCTAGCTATAAAGGTAATATCTAGCTAAGTTATTACCACTATATAAAGAATTATCTTTATCTTTTTTTTAATATTAGTTAACTTTTTATAATAAGGCTATATATTTACTAAGTAGTAGCTTAGCTTTTACTATAAGGTGTTTAGTCTTTACTATTTATTAATTTCTTAACTATAGGCACTTACTACTTTATCTTATAGGTAATTAATATATAGACAGTATAAATTAATATATAGGCACTCCTCTTATATAGGCGCCGCTATATATACCTTTAATTAGTTTAAAAACTTAGTATATCTTTATAAAGGTAGTAAACCTAATTTTACTAACACCTTTACTATTTCCCTCTACTATTATTTAATTAACCTATATAACTATAGGAAAAAAAGTCTATAAGGGGGTTCTTTTTATAGCTATAAAGAATATACTTTATAAGAGGTAACCTTTATAGCTATAAAAAGGAGCCCTTAATTATACCTATTTCTATAGCTATAAAAGGTAACCCTCTTACTAAGTCTTTTTCTTATAGCTATAAAAAGGAACCCTCTTACTAAGCCTTTTTCTTATAGCTATAAAGAGTAACCTTTTTCTTATTTAAGCTTTATAAAAATATATTACCTATTACCTTTTTTTATAAATCTTAAATAAGGCTATATAGTTAAAAAGCTTACTACCTAACTACTTTTTATAATATAGTTATAAGGATTTACTATTACTACTAACTATTTCTTACTAACTTTATATCCTCTAAATACTAAGCTAAAGTAGCTATTTACTTATATAACTCCTTATTATTTTTCTTTTACTAAAAACACTAAACTAGCTTCTTATCTAGCGCTAGGATAAGGTTAGAATCTAGCTTTAACTTTATTAACTTACTTCTTATATTAACCTAAATAGTAAGTACTTATTTTTACTTTTAAGTAAGTAGCCTTACTTCTTACTACTTATACCTTAGCTATAACTTTAGGTATATTTCTAGCTAGCTAGCTAGCCTTCTTAAAATAAAGCTAATTATAATAAAATAAGCTATATAGTATTCTTTAGCTTACTATAAAAAAATACTATAATCTTTAGATTAAGGATTTATTAATATAAATTAAAAAAAGATATCTTATAGAAACACTACTTAAGGTATACCTCTTACTTACTAAAAAAAGCTAAACTTAGTATTTTAATAAAAATCTTATAGTAGCATAAGATACTAAGCTTAGTTAAAACTATATAGTCTAAACTATATTCTTTAATAAGGGCTAAAAATAGTCTCTTACTAAAAGGTATTACTTTTTTTACTAGTTAGTATTACTTTCTAATTAATACTAAGCACTTTAAAGAAAGTAGTATTTAAAATTTACTAAAAAGCTTAAAGTAAGTTTTTATATACTTCTAGCTTCTAAGGTCTTTATTTTTAGTATAAGCTTACTTAGAGTATAACTTTTAGTTACTAATTATATTTTATATAATATTAATAAGTTAATATAAGTAACCTAAACTATTTAAGAAATAGCCCTTAATATTATTATTACTTAACTTTATACTAAAAGTAATATAAATACTAAAGTTTTAGTAATTTCAAATAAAGTAGTAAGCTTACTATACTCTTAAGGGTAAGTATACTTAGATATAAAAGCTTATATAATTATAACCTTAAATCTAACCTTAAATTTAACCTTATTTATAACCTTAAAGTAACACTACTATATATATATATATATATATATAAGATATCTAATATAACCTTTACTTCTAGATATAGACCTATAGAGATTTACTCTCTAGTACTCTATCTCTAAGAAGTATAAAAAGTAAATATATATAAATAGTAACTAGATTTACTCTAGGGTACTAAAAATAGAAATATCTACTTAAATAAAACTAGATATTAAACAGACTGTATTATACTATAACAAGCTGTAATAAGTAGTATAACAGGCTATACCTAGCTTAAAACAAGCTGTAGTAATATAAGGTTTTAAATCTATATAATAGTATAATAAGTATAATATAATATAAAGGTTAATATATATATTACTAGAAATATAGAGGTTAGTTAATTATATTTAGAGATAAGATCCCCTTAAGGGATTCTAGCTCTCTATGCCTTCTAAGTATAATAAAACTACACCTATCTTTCTACCTATCTATCTACCTATCTATTTAGTTAACCTACTAATCTACCTATTATTCCTTATTAGTTATAAGCCTAGCTTTTGTAATATAAAGACTAGATAAGACCTTTTTCTTTATATCTTTTTAAGATATCTATTAGAGTTAATCTCTAGATATCTACTTATACTACCTAGATCCTCTTTATCTTTATAACATTACTAACCTTTCTCTAAATAAATACCTTTTACTACTATTTAAATCCTCTTTTTAATATAAATCTAATAATACTATTCCTATCTCTATCTAACTACTATAATAATTAATCTTAAGCTAATTCTATAAGATACTTATAAAATAAGAAAAAGATAGATAAAGTTACTATACCTACACTTTCTAGTAGCTAGAATTACTTTACCTAGGTAACTAGGTTTAAGGCTTTACTTATTAGTAAAGATATCTACTTTCTAGATGTAGTACCTACTACTGCTGCTTAGATAAAGGCTGATTTTAAGGCTTTTGCCTATATAAAGCTTTTCTATAAGGATAGCCCTCTAAGGGTTATAAAAGATTCTAAATTAGGATTTAAAGCTTAGAAAAAACTAAAGGATCTATATAAGCCTATAGGATTTACTAATAAATATCTTACCTAAAAAGAATTCTTTAATACCTCTCTAGATTCCTTTAATTCTATAGAAGCCTACCTTAATAAGGTTAAAGAGCTTATAGATAACCTAGCTTTAAAATCTATTGCTTTACCTAAACAGGTTATAATAGCTTAGATTTTAAATAGCCTAGATAAGAGCTATAATAGTTTTATTACTAATATTACTTAAGCTCTATAAAAGGATCTAGAAGCCTATAATCTTAATTCTCTCTTTATAAATATAATAGATAAAGCAAAAAGAAAGCCTAATACTATACTATATACAAAAGGGTTAAATAAAAAGCCCTAGAAAAAGTAGAAAGGATTATACTATACCCACTATAAGCTAAAAAGCTATAAAGTAGCAGATTACCTTTTCTTATATCTAAATAAGGCTCTTAAGGGCTAGAAAAAGCCTATAAATAAACCTATAGATAGAAAAAAGATATATAAAATCTATAAAGAAAGGTCTAACCTTAAAAGGTTATAACTAGAAAGAAAACAAAAGGCTTTATTAGCTAGAAGGGCCCTTATAGAGGAAACCCTATCTAATAAAGAAGAAGAAGAAACAGCTAATATTACGCTAGATATAGATATTAATAAAGAGGAAAACCTAGAAATAGGTATCCTAGAAGATAAAGATCTAAACTTTAAAGATATAGTAAGTAATAACCCTTTTATATCTTATAAAAATAA
>NW_007361275.1:0-12124 GCF_000149035.1 Colletotrichum graminicola M1.001
ATAGGGGTAAATACTAGTTCTAGATTATATATAAAGGAAAGAAAACTATTATAGGATTACGTAGTAAATCCACTACATAATATCCCTATAGATCTAGTAGATCTATAGTAAATTAGCTATAGTTATTCTAGCTATTTAGCGTTAATCTATACTACTAATATCTAGGTAATAGTTAATATTATAATAATAAGGTTATATAGTTAAATCACTAGTAATTTATAAGTAATTACTTATTTAGCCTCTTATACTATAGTAATAGCTATAATAAGTAATACTGCTATACTAGTATTAGTCTTATAGAAATTATAGTCTATTACTTACTCCTTTAATTCTTTAACTCTTTATATAGTAGTTATAATTATCTCTTTATCTTATATAGCTAGTACTTTATCTTTTATAGCTTTATAAATATATAATATAACTATAAGATTCTTTAACTAATTAAGTTATACTTTATAGTTAGTAAGGTAGTTATATAATCTTTTAGTAACTTTATAAGGTAGTAGCTTAAAGTTATTAATTAACTAATCTTTAAAGTTATCTTATGCCTTTTTATAAAGAATTCTATATATATTATTATAGTGCTTATATTTAGTAATATTAGCTATAATAATAGTAGTAAGTATATTTCTTTACTTAGTTATTATAAGGTCTTATAGTTACTTTATAATATAGTCTTTTTACTATTAGGTAGTAAGGATATAATCCTTAAGCCCTTTAGGCACCTTATAGGCGCTTTAGATTACCCCTACTTACTTAGTAATACTAGGTAGTAGTATATATTTTAGGTAATTTCCCCTTACTTTTTAGGCTTCAGCTACACTATAGGCACTACTTACTAAATTATTATAGTTACTTATCTTAATTACTTACTTATAATTAGCTTTTATTAGCCTAACTACCCCTTAGTTATAAGCGTTTCCCCTAGCTACTACTAAAAGGTATATATATCTATTAGGGAATTTACTACTAGTAGTATAAGTAACTATAAAGACTTATAACTAGGTAAAGCCTTAAAAAAAAAGACTTATAGTAAGCTTATAGGTAATAAAGGCTATTAGATTATTAATATAAAGTAACTTAATAAAAGGAATATAAAAAAAAGAGTTAGTAAGCTTCTAGGCTTATAAATAAAGAATATAAATAGTAAATAGTTACTAGTTAATAATAAATTAGTACGTAAAGTAAGGTGTTTTTTTTAGTTAATAATTACCTCTTATAAAGTAATAAAGCTTATATATATAAACGTAAATTACTAGGCCTTTACTAACTACAGGAGGTTAGATATTATTATCTTAGTAGTTAACTTAGGGGAGCGTATAGTATAGCTTTATTATAAGGGTATTTATAAGGGGATTTCTTAATAAAAGCCTACTTTAGTCCTCTATAGATAATTAATAATAGAAATTACTTTTTCTTATATTACCTTACTAATCTATATTATTTTATAGTAACATATATAATAAGTAAGCGCGCTAGACAAGTAAGCGCGCTACTAAACTATAACTATCTAACTATCTAACCTTTCCCTTTAATTCCTCTACTAATAATAATAAAATTAACTTATAATAAAGCCTAGGTATAGCTAGCTGTCTAAGCGTATAAAAAAGATCTAAAACTTAGCATTTAAGCTATAGTAAAGATACATAATATTAGTTATAATTTAGTCATATATTAATTAAAGGGTATATTATTATAACGTAATATTATACCTAACTTATAGAATTTAATAAAACTTAAAGAGAGAAAGCTAGTTAAGTTTATTCTTAACCTAAATTCCTAATTATTTTCTTCTTACCTTAGTAGTGTTAAAAAAATAGCTTATTAACTACTTACTAACTATAACGCGCCTCTAGTTAGTAAGCGCTAGGCCTTAAACTTTATTAAATAAACACTAAAGCTTTAAATATATTTTCTTTATAAGTATAACTATAAGAAGGCTTAATATAAAGATCTAGATATAATAAATATATAGTTTTACTTTATAGTAAATATAATTATAAAATATACTATTATAAAGTTTAATATTTATAACTTTAATAAGACTAGCTTTATAATAAGCTAGATTATATTTAGAATAGTTATTATAAGCTTTAAAAGACATTTAAATATAAAAATAGTACAGCCTAGAAATTAAGAATAAGTTATAGTTATTTAGGCTATTAGTTTATTTAGTTATAATATCTTACTATATATTATTATTAAAGGTAAAAATCTTCTTTTTACTTAGTATATAGAATTTAGTTTTTTATTTAACTAGGTTATTATAACGTTTAAAAATAAATAAATAATAAATAAAAAAGGCCTAAATTAGCTTTAGTACTTTAATTAATATTTAAAGTTATATATAAAAAAGAAATATTACTTTCTTATTATTAATAAGTATAAAAGCTACTATTTTATAGACTTTAAGCTATATTCTAAGGATAATAATATTATTACTTTTTATATACTAACTTATTTATCTTATTTACTTTAGCCTTTAGATATTAGGTGTTTTAGGCCTTTAAAGCTAGTGTATAGTTAAGAAATTAAGGATAAGATATAATAAAGTAATACTTATATTATTAAGGATAACTTTTTTTTAGTATTTTATAATACTTTTAAGTAAGCTCTTATAAAATAAATATTTAAAGAGGCTTTAGAGAGGTAAAGCTTATCCCTCTAAGTCTAAAAAGTGTACTATTAAAGCTAAATATTAAGTTATATACTTTTATATCTTAAGGATCCCTTTTAATAACACTACTAGCTTAGACTTTTTAAATTATATATAATATAATAAAGATATTTTCTTAAAGAACTTTTATTAAGAATTACTTTATTAATTATCTAGATAGCTTCTTAATATATAAATTAATAACTACTAAGTATATTCTTAAAGGAGCGTTAGGAATTATATATAAAAATACTTTATTAAAGGCTAAAGTTAAAACCCTTTATAAGGAGAATAACCTACTTAACTAATATAAAAAGGTAAAAAAAACTTATTTAAAGTAAAAAAGAAGTCTTACTATAGCTAATATATAGGATATTTAGTTATAAAGAGATGTAGTAACCTAGATTAAGAAGGAAATCTATTAAAGTAGTAGTTATAAATTAAAAATAAAAATAAGTAAATAGTAGTATAGTGTCTATAGGAACACTAGATATAATATATAAATATACTAGTTTAATAAACAAATATTTAAAGAATAGGATTCTAAGTAGTTTAAATTAATTCTATTATTTTATAGTGACTTCTTAGTTATACTTATAAGGTAGCTATAATTAGGTAGTGCGCTTACTTATCTAGCGCGCTTACTTATTATATATATTATTCCTTAATTCTTGTTTTATATATATTTACTTATTAATTAGATAAAGCCTTATTATCTATATCTATTATTAGCTTAACTATATATAGGCCCTTATTAGTTATTATATATAGTACTCTTAGGTTATTAGGGGGGGGTATTATTAGCTTGTCTGTAGACTTAAAAACTATATAATCTATATAAATATATACTATTTACTATAGTATGTTACTTAATTTACATATGTTATCTCTGTTCTTTTCCTCTTGTCTTAAGCTTAATTTATTACACAAGACTCCTAACTGCGTTCTGTAGGCTTATTCTGCTATAACAGTAGACCTGTGAATATTGCCTTCTAGTCCATGCCTCCAGTATTTCAAACAAGCTAGAATCTTGTTGAGGGCAACCTTCTTCAGTCAATCCCGCATCGCAAGCAGAATCCTCGGAGTCAGCCCTAGCCCATTTCAATCCAGCTCCTTTTAATTCTGACGCATACTGATCAATCAGACTACTTGCTGCCATTACTTCGTCTATAATCAACTGTAACCCTAAAGCTGTCTTTGTTTCCTCGTTATCCACGCTGAAGGAACCTAAGCGAAATTGCAATGGCTCGTTCGACGATACCGTCACTTCCTGACTACTCCACTCGCAGGCCGCCTTCTGATACTGCGTCAAAATATATGATATGTTAGATGCATAGAGTAGCGCTAATGTTGGCGACATGGGGGTGCTGCAGTGACAAGATAAAAGAGCCTTAAGCCGAATGCGGGCCTGGCGGTTGATTTGGAGGATCTGATCTATTTGCAAACGTTTGGCTTGCTTTAATGTCACAATTGTGTCTCTCTGAGCAGCCGCCATGGTTAGTCACTTTGCAAAGACGTGTTGATAGGGCTCAAACATACAAGGGCTTCTTGAGCAAGCAGGTAATGATCGTGACCTTCACAGCTGTCTCCAGCAGTGGTATAACCTGCGAGAGTATTGAACACAGGCAAGAAGGGTTCCTCGCCGCTGAGTATGCTGTTGCCAACACTCCCACTCAAGTCACCGCCAATGCTGAGGTCAGATAGAGTGCCTCCAGGAATGTTTTCAGTGGGGTTACTCCATTCAGGAGAATACCCAAGACTGTAATCAGGCATATTCTGAAATAATAGATCGTTGGCCATAGTAGTGAATTCGGAGGTATCCAAGATGATTCGGGCGCAGTCGTCGCCATTGTACTGGCTGACGGAGAATGAAGCAATGGTGTTTCCGTCGTCTGTTGAGGAATTCGACCCTTCGGAGTCCGACCTTGAAGTGGCGTCGATTCTGTAGCTTGTGTTGACATTCTCTTCTGACGACGGTGATGTTGATGTCTTGAGGGGACTACCTTGGGAAATATCCCAAAGGTTCTTCTTTGGCCTGCCTTTATAACGAGAGATGCCGTAGACACAGTTTTGCTTTAGAGCGACGCAGCGACCGCAGGCAGGCTGGCTGCGGTCGCATCGAAGCTTTGAGGCGCCGCATGCATCACAGCTTGACCTCCGCTTTTGGGTTTTGATCGAGTTCATCTTAAAAATGAGGTTGGAGAGTTATCGAACCTACTGAACATAGTGGGAAAGATAGAACGTTAAATATTGCCGCCTATTCCGAAGGCTTACTTTATTGTCGGCTACGATGCCAAAAGATTGTTACTTTAGGGCAAGGTTTGTCTGCGTTACAGTGACATGCAGAAAGTCTGAAGTCATGTAGGTAAGGTAAAAATTGATGGTTGAATGCCAATTTTCTGGGTCACTATAGGTAATCAAGTTTCGTCGGCAGGAATAATCAACGATACATTACATGCTTCCGTAGATACTAGGCAAATACAGCTTTGACTCATGCACAAGCTAATGAGAGAGCGCTAGGGTCCTGACAGAAGCAAGTATAGTGTTGGTTGGTTAATAGGTTATTAAGGTTAATTGTGGCGGTAGGTGGGGTACCTGGAATGATTGACCGCCTTCTACAGCAGGCTTAGCTCCCTGCGGACCGCTAGATATCTTTAAGTTAGCTTCTGCATGAGCCAAAGCCATATTTGTCTAGTGTAAGTAGACTGCTGTAATTAGGCCCTGCTTTTCTCGTAGCCAAGATTAGTGATTAGTGGCCGGGATGGATTTCCGGCGTGCATAACTGCTTCCGAGGGGTATCCGGGCCCGGATGGCTGCTGCAACTAGAAAGTCAGATTTATGCAATGTATCTTCCTGAATCTATCGCATCCTACTACCAAAAGAGGGAAAGCGTTATTCATAATAGCCTTTTCTGCCGTTAATCTTGGCATTGCCAGAACGGTGGCCAACGTAATTAGTGGCCAGCCGACATGCTCAAAGGAGGGCAATACTCACATCACCAATACCATCACTAACAACAGATGGAGTACCACCACCAGACTATCCGACTATTGCAGCAAGCGGTGAGCTGCCCACGGTCTAACCCACTTTGGCGGTACTTTGAGCATAAAGTTGGCGTGGCACAAGTCACAAAAAGTCCCCCCTGGCCACTAATCGCTAACCTTGGCTTCAAGAAAAGCAGGGCCTAAGGCCCTGATCTTCTCGTCGCCAGTCGCTAATCGCCAGTCGCCAGGCTGATGTAATCTGTGTATAAAAGTGCCCGGAAACCCATCCGAAGTCTTTTCCGGGCCGCCAAACCTCTTTTGACTGTAATCTTGCTGCTGAATCCGGTCGCTTCTCAGAGTTAGAATTGTGCAATGTTCCTTTCTGAATCAGTGGCTGAGACAGACCGGATCAGGTATAACCTTTGCTTATTGCCAGCTTTTTGCCATACATCCTAGCATCCCAGAAACCGCTGCCAATCGCCAGGATCCAATGCCAGGGAAGTAAATGCTATATATTCACGACGGGTACGCTACGGCCTATTGCGGCAGTACATCAACGGCTGGGCAGGTGGCAGAGTCAGTGGCGAAGTACCTCTGGCGACTGGCGATTGGCGACTGGCGACGAGAAGATCAGGGCCTAAACGTGACTCTGTTATCAACGTTGCTCTGGCAAGATAAATGACTTTGGCTTTAGAGATAAACCTAAATAAACGAGCATTGTTATCTAAGACTGAGTCAAATTAAGATTAGAACTCTATCCGGCGATTCTTTTGCAAGGAAAAAAATGATTCTAGTGTAGGGTATCCTCTTGACAGATTGGGATGAAGCAGAAAACAGGTATCACGGCCGCTGTGATAGGCATAGTGTGGTAGCAGAAAGCAGGGATCTCGAGGTGGCAAAAGCAGGGATTAGTCATTTACGTCAGCGGCAAGTTAAATCGCAAGAGCCAGCTGTTAAATCGTAAGGATTGTACGGAGTAATAGTTGATTAATTGTGTCGTATGTATGTAACGGTAGTAGGTAAATTGCTAGTGTAATACAGTATGCGGCTAGTGAGTTAAGCTTATTTCAGAAGCCTACTGCTACCGTATCCACTTAATAAAGCGACATTCCTCATTTTTTCGGGCTAACGGAATAAGGTATCGCGTGACCGCCTAATCTAGGCCCGTAATAGAAGGCGGTCAGCCCACCTATCCAGCCTATCTAGCCTATCTAGCCCTGCCCATCTAACCTGTCAAACCCATCTAGTCCACCACGTTATTCACAATGCCCGATCGCCGGCATGACTAACCCCTGCTTTTGCCACATTCAGATCCCTGTTTCTGCTAGCGCACTATACCTATCACAGCGGTCGCGATACCCATCCCGTTAGCCTAAAGAAAAAGAGGAATGTTAGTTTATTAAGTAGATACAGTACTATACTATTAATTATACTACTAAACTCTATTCTATTAGGGGTAATAAGGCCCTATCTCTACTTATTTCTCTATAATAAACTTATATAATAGAAATATATAACATAACACAAATTATATTAATAATATCTTATATAGTATTACTACTTAAATTAATACTATTAAATATTCTATATTGTCTTCTAATTCTAATATCTTTATTTCTATTAGATCTATATAGGACTATATAGAGGTCTACCTAGCTAACCTTACTGTTACTTATACCTAAAGTTACGTAACTAAGCGCTATAATAATAGTACTGTCTAGCTAGGTAAGGCTCTAGATACTAGGCCTCTAGGCTACTTTATACTACTTAAAGTACTAGCTAGGCCTTAATAATCTTAGTACTATTATATTCTTTAATTAATCTCTTCTTTTTATTTATACTAGTTACTTCTATTATATACTAGGTTATATAAAATAATAACTATTTAAAAACCTTTTATAACCTATTTAAGCTATATTTATGTTAAATAGTAAGGATTATAATAGTTACTTAATTAATTATATAATATATTATATGTATCTAGTTAAGATCCTATAGAAGTAGGGAAATCCCCCTATTTCTTAGTTAGGAAATCCTAGAGAAATCCTAGCTATATAATTAGTAGATTTACCCTAAAAGTAGGGCCCTTTTACTACCTATTCCCTAACAATTTGCCGTAGGGTAACTGTATATTTACTAGTTAATTTACATATAATTCTGCTATATTTAATATACCCCCTTAGCGCTAGTAACGCGGTTAATTACTGTAGAGCCTACACTAAATATCCTCTATATATAGCTTATTTATTTATTAATTATCCTTTAATATCCTATATATTTTCCTCCTCTATCTAGTAGTAAAGCTTTACTTTATTATTAGCTAATTCTTACTATTAATTTACTTTAAGGCGTGCGCGTTAGTTACTTATATTTAATTAAGCTATAAATATAGTAAATTATAGCGCGCTAAGTGTTTTTATTAATCTATTAGCTATTAATTTAGTAGACTTCTTATATTTAATAGTAATCTAATCTACTACTACTTCTTGTTACAGCTAGTAGTTATAAATATCTATATACTATAATCTTATTTATAGTTAGATAAGCTTCTTAGTAATAAGCCTAATAGTCTAGGTATTATTATAGCTAATATAAATAGTTAGTAGCTATTTAGTAGCTGCCTGCTTATTAAGTAATAATTTAGTTCTTATTTATATTAATAGTTAAATACCTAGCGTAGTAATTAATCTACTAGTAAAAAGCGCCTCCTTTACAGCAGATAATAAGGCTAGTAATTTAGCCTTAGTAGTTAACGTTATTACTATATCTTGTTTATTTACTTACTAGGAGATAAGCCCTCTAAATAGCTTTAGTATATACGCTTATAAGCTATAATAGTTTAGTAAGTTATTAGTAAATAAGGTGTCTAAAGTAACCTCTAATATATTATTTTTACTACCTAGCGTTACTTTATATTTAAGGTAAAGGTGCTATATATAGTAGAGGTATCTAAGTATGTAATTTACTGCCTTTTAGTAATCTAGATTTAGATTATAGTTAAAGTAGGTAAGCTAGCTAGCTATAAAAGTAACGTCTAGCTAAGTTATTACTACTACGTATAGGATTATCCTTACTTTCTTTTAATATTAGTTAACCTTTTATAATAAGGCTATATATTTACTAGGTAGTAGCTTAGCTTTTACTATAAGTAATAATTTATTATATTTATACTTATTATTTATTAGTAGTAGTTTTATTATTTTATTATAGTATACTACTTATAAGAGCTAGAGATAATAGTTACTTTAGTTATAAATTACCTTAAGGCTAAGTAAATATTATAATAGGCCTCTGCCTTTAAGGTAGTATTATTACTAAAAAGCTACTACCTTATTACTTACTTACGCTTTATTTATATAGTAATAGGCTAATATATAGTTATTAATATAGAAAAAGAATATAATATAATCCTTCTTCTAATAGTAATTCTTACTAGGCACTTAGTAAAAGCCCTATATAGTAAGTCCTTCTTTAAGGTGCTTTTGCTATAGTAGTAGTAATTACTAAAGCCTATATAGCGCTTTTAGTAGCTAGAGGATCTAGCTAGAGATTTAGTAGCCTAGAGGTATCTCTATAAATACTACCTTATTAATAGTAGTATAAATAAATATATTTACTATATTATATTAAAGTAGTTCTAGATTAAAGTAAGTAGTTATTACTATAAGTATTTTAAATAACGTACTTACTAATATAGCTATATAGGTATCTTATAAATCTTTTACTTATTAGTTACTATAAACTATAAGTCTTACTTTAAATTTAGTTAATTAACTATATTTATTAAGCTTATAGGTATATACCTAATAGTAGCTAAGGATTTAATACCCTTTAGCTACTACTTATAGCACTATTACCTAAGATTTTAAGGTTTTATGCCTATATAGATATACTATTTTAGTGTCTTTAAATTACTTTTTATATAAGTAGCTGTTTAACTATTTATAGATTAGTAGAGGGTGTAGTAACTTCTAATATATACCTATTAGCCTATAAAGTCTAGTATCTTCTTTATTATATACTAGTAATTTACTAGTAATATTTTTATAATTATTATACTTATTAGGTATTATATAGTTAATTAAGTAGCCTTAGGTATACTTTAGCTAAAGCTAGTAATCTTTACTTATTAGTTAACTTTATAATATACTAGACTACGTTATTACTTATAAGCTGCCTTATATATAGTCTATAATTTTTTACTATAAAGTAAGCCCTATAAGGAAAGTAGCCTTAAATAAAGTCCTTAGCGTAATCTAACTACCTATATATATAGCAGGATAATACCTTTTTATAACGCCTTTAAATAAGGTTACTACTAGCTAGAGATTACCTAATAGGCTAGCTATAGTTACTTAGGAATTAAATACCTTTTTACGCTTAGTAACGTCTTATAAATTCATTACGTAGGGATAGGATAAGGTATAAGGGATTACTATCCTTATTATTTTAGAACTATTAGTTCTTAATAAGTTGCTAGCTTGTAGGCTATTAGCCTTTAATAAATTATTTAAACTATTATTAGCTTTAATTACCTTAAGTAAGTTACTAGCTTATAGGCTATAGGCTATTAATAAATTAATTAATAGGCTATTAGTTATTAATTTAGGTATTTACTTATTAATTATTTTACTATTAGTAAGTATTTAGCTATTAGCTATTAGATTAATTAATTTAGAACTATTAGTTTCTATTTTACTACCCCCTATATTAATATCTATAAAAGCTATAAAAAAGGCGTTTAGTAGTAATAGTAGTAGAGTAGGAAGAAGTGTAAATTTTACCTGCTTATATAGATATTCTAGTGTGTTACCTAATTATAGAGCGCCTAGTAGAGTAATATTAGCGTGCTTAACTACTTTATTTATTTCTTTATTAGCTTCTTTATATATTAGGGATTAATTACTAGCTGTAATTAGCTTATTAATTTATTATTAAATTACTATAAGGTTAGCTTTATAAAGCTTATTAAGTAACCTGTCTATTAATCTATTAAAGATTTATTTTATATTAAATATTATATTATATATAGTAAAGACCTTATTTTACACTAGATACTAGACATAATATAAATTACTAGACGTATATCTAATAAGGAATCTAATCTATATATAGGCAGTAAGCTTTTACTAGTAGTTTTATAATAGTTATATATCTACTATTAGTGTATACGCTTAGTAGCTATACGCTTATAGATATAAAAAATCTAGCTTTACTATTAGTAAAGGCTTAGCGTACTTATTAAGTATAAAATATAAGTAAAATAATTAATATAAGGATTTCTACCCCTAAGCTGCTAATAGCGTTTAATTATAAAGGTATATAGCTATAGTTATAATTTTAGGCTATAGGACTTTAGGTAATTTTATATTAATCTATATATATTACGCCTTAAGTTTAATAATTATAGTAATTTACTTAGCGCTACTATTTTAAGCCTAGGTATTTACTACTAACAGCTTAATAGAGATTTTATAATTAAAAAGCGTATTTATAAGTTACTTAAGGCGTAGGATTTCTTAGTTAGCCTTAATAACTTTTAGCGTTATTAAATATTTAGTTTTTAGTATTATAAGGAAGCCTCTTATTATTAAGTTAATAGTATCTTAGTAGTAGCTGTATAGGTAGAAATCCTATATAAGGCCTATTACTTAATCTAAGATTATTATTACTAAGTAGTATCCTATATAGCCTTATTTAAGATTATAAAAGTCTAGCCCTAGGTAATTACCTAGCGCTATATTTATAATAGATTTATAAGGCTAGTAGTAAATCTACTATCTTATCTTATTAAGACTATATAAATTATAGTCTTATATTATTATAGCGTTAACTTAGGTTAGACATACTCTATATATAGTATTTATAATTCTTTATAAAGCCTTAGCACCTAGGTAGCTAAGACGCTTATACTATATTATTATATTACTATAGAGCAGTTATTACTACGTTAACGTTATATATTTATTTCTTACTTATAGGGTTAGTAGCAAATTATTAGTAGAGTATATAGTAAAAGCGTCTTTACTTTCTTAGCTATAGCTACGTTACCTATAATATTTAAGTACTTATTAGTTAGCTTATTCCTTAATATAGCCTATAAGGCTATAATCTATACGCCTTAAGTAATTATTACTTAGGCTTATATCTTACTATATACCTTACTAGTATAGCCTTATAAAGGAAATAAGTAATATAGTAAATATACTATAATATATTACGTTATATATATAGAGCTTTATTAGTAAGCTATTAGCGCCCTTTAAAGTAATCTCTATAGTACTATATCCTTTAATTTTAACTTAGGTAGTACTAGCTTAGATATAGTTACTAATTAGGGCTACTACTAATATAATAAACTATAATATATAGTTAAATATATAGTTAGTAGTGCCTAAATTAAGTAAGGCTAAATTACCTAGCTTATAGCCTTATAAAGTAGTATAAAAGGCTACCTTTATATAGTATTTACTATATAGTTAAT
>NW_007361276.1:0-12040 GCF_000149035.1 Colletotrichum graminicola M1.001
TAAAAGCTATAGACTTAGTACCTTATTAAATAAAAAAAATACTTTAGTCCTATATAACACTTAAATAAATATAAATACTATAGAGGCTAATAACTTAATTAAAGAATTTAAAAAAGCCTATTAATAATAAGTAAATTAATTATAAGCACTTTAAAGGGGAAGAAATTAGGTAATAAAATAATATAACTAACTAGCACTAAGAGAAATTATTAGATAAAAGAAAAATTCCTAAAGTATAAATAGGATAATTCCTTATAAAAGGCTAGATAATTCTTTAAAAAACAGCTAGAAAAAAGCTAATAACTATTAAGATAATAATTTATAAAAAACAGGAAGACTAATAAAGTATACCTAGTAAATTAAATATAAAAAGGCAGGTAGTAAACTATAAAATCCTAGTAAATAGCTATACTATTTATAATAAATATTAAAATTATATAACTAATAATAAATAAATCTAGACTTTACTTATTAATAAGAAAAGAATAACTAGTTACCTAAGGTAACTATTATATAGTTATTTTTCCTCTTATATAAATTCTTTTTCTTTTACTATTCTTCTTATTTATATTATTTTTATCTTATAAATTCTTTTTTTATTTTTAGTTAAGTATTTATATATTTACTATTAACTAGCTAGCTAATTTATATATAATAGTATAAAAACCCTAGTTATTCTCTCCTTATTTCTATTTCTTTTTTTTTTCTTTACTATAAGATTTTATACTATCCTTAACTTTATAAATATTAATTTATTTAATAATTATAAGCACTAAAAGTACTTTTATAAAGTATTTAGTAGTAAAAGAACTAGCACTAGCCTTATATTTTATAGCTACTTTTAAGCTATTACTATTTATAGTAGTATAAAATATCTAAAGAACTTTATTTATATAGGTATTTACTAAAAATCTACTACCCTTAAGAAGAAATAGCTATATTTTATTAAATAATTCTAAAATAAAGCTAAGCGTATTAGCATCTTAAGCTTTACTAAAAACCTTTTAAACTTTATTATTTTTACTAACGTTAATAAATTCTTTTTTAATAAAGATATTAAGGTTACTTAAGAGATTTTTACTATAAACTCTTAGCCTAATTACCTAAAATCCTTAAATACCTACTTATACTAAGAGAACTAGGCTATATACTAAGATAAGTAGACTTCTTATAAAATTATTAAAGATATTAAAGTAGAAGTAAGTAATAATAAGGATAATAAAATAATTACTAAAAAAACACCTAAATAAACTACTAATATATTTACTTAACGTAACTCTTTAGGCTAATTTACTACGCCTTAAAAGCGTTAAAATAATTAAAATACCCTTACTAATAAGCTTATAAAGCTTACGTAAAAGATTACTATCCTTAAGTAAGCCTAGATAGTAGCTAATTTACTTACTATTTAAAGATAATAAAGTTAATAAGTAGCTAATATACTTATAATTACTAGAAGATTAGCTAATACTCTTATTATAATTAACTAAGAAAATAATTTATATCCTCTTAATATTAATAAGGCCCTTAATATAATATATAGATTTTACTAGGCTATTAAAGAGGTTAAGTTAGGATAATTTACTATTAAAATTATAGTTAATACTATAAAATACCTAGCTAATTTTATACTTAATACTATAAAGGAACTTAACTAATATATTTAAACTTTTTATTAATCTTTAGCTAATAAAATATAAACTATAGAAAAATAAGCTACCTAAATACTTACTAAAGTTAAGAATAATATTTTACTATTTATTTATATATTAAACTATAAACTTAAGTAATAATTATTTACTATATTACTTAATAAAGCTAATAATTAGCTAGTAAATAAGTAGCTTATAACTAGTACTTAGTTTAGCTTTCTGCTTTTTTATAAAGTAGTAGTTAATAACCTAGCTAAGTATACTAAATACCTTAAGGCTATATACCTTAAATATAGTATAGGTACTAATAACTACTACTTAGTTTTCTTTAATAAATACTTTATAGTCTTCTTAGAGATAGTAGCTAAAGGCCTAGTTATTTAAATTAATAATAACCTAGCTAAAGACTAGGTTTAAAAAAAGCTAACTCTTAAGGTATTATTCTAGCTTTTAAATTACTATTACCTAGTTAGTAAAATATAGTATATTAATAGCGTATAAGGCTAGCTACTATAGTATTTAATAGCTAGTAACTTCCTTTATAGACGCTTATTAAATAAGACTACTAATAAGGGCAGCTAGGCTAACCTTATTACTTATATAGGCACTAGCCTATACTATACTAAGCGCTATAGTCAGGAGTATATCTAGTTCCTAAATAACACTATATGCTAAAACATTTATAATAAGAATAAGAAATAGCTTTTAAAGCTGTTTATAACTCCTATAGACTTTAACGCTATTATAAGTATAAAAGGTACTTAATTACTAAATAATAATATAATTAAGTAAAAAGTAAATAATAAACTCTTCTATATATAATATATATTAAAGAATTATTTAGGTAATAATATAGTTATATATATAGTAAATTAAAAGAATAAATAATAATAGCTTAGTATAAAAAAGTTAGTTATTAAATATCTATTATATACTACTATTTTATATTTATTACTTATAGATTATTATATATTTTAAGATAAAAAGTAATTTATATATAGGTAATTATTATATAATAAAATATTTATTCTTTAGCTAATTTACTATTATTTAGTTAGGCTAATAGCTATAGATTATACTTACTATTTACTAACTAAAGGGTAAATAATTAGCTAATAATTCCTTACTAAAGGGCTAATAATTATTTAGGAATTACTAGATAATTACCCTGCTATTATTAGAGAATTATTATGCTAATAAAATATTTATTCTTTAGCTAATTTACTATTATTTAGTTAAATAGTCCTCTACTTTAGATATACTTACTATTTACTAACTAAAGGGTAAATAATTAGCTAATAATTCCTTACTAAAGGGCTAATAATTATTTAGGAATTACTAGATAATTACCCTGCTATTATTAGAGAATTATTATGCTAATTAGTAAAGTATTAGCTAAGGATATTCCCTATGTATTTTAAGGAAAATAGTCCTCTACTTTAGATAGAGGAAGGTATTAAATTTTATATCTTATTTTCTAGCACCTAAAGTGTAATAATATTAGTATACTAGCTAATATCTCTAGCTAATTAATATTATAATAAATAATAATTAATATTATAATAGATAAACTAGTTTATATTAATATTTACTTCTTTTACTTACTACTATATACTATAGTTAAGCCTATAATTATTAATATAGGCTAGCTATATAACGTAACTATTATTAGTTAAATTATTATAAATCTAGAAGTAATACTCTATTAATTATAACTTATAATAAATAAGAATAAGGCACTAGAAGACAAAAGTAGATTAATAATTACTACACTATAATTATAGCTTATATTACCTACCTTATAACACACCCCCTTAGATCTGTTACTATACGTTATAGCTAGTCTAATACTCTCTAAACCTTCTGATTAGGTATATCCTGCTAAAATCTAGGGGGTAAATCTCCTGTAGTCTGTCTAGAGGACTTTGACAGGAATCGAACCCGTAGGCAACATTGTCTTGTGATGCCTTACAGCACGCTTAAACCATTCAGGCACAGAGTCAGGGTTAAGTAGAGCTGGGCTCATAACTGTGACGAATGAGAATGAGGCACTAGAAGACAAAAGTGGATCTATAATTGCTGTGCTGTAATTGTGGCTTATATCACCTTGTGACATAACTATATATTATTATTTTCTAATTCTCAATACTATAATAAGGCATTGGTCGACAGGCACAAGAGTACTGCAAGCACAGTCAATACTCTCCATGTCTGCGTAATGCATCATTTTTCTCTTGTGCATGACATCAATATAATTTCAGCTTTGCCATGTACTCCCTAGCAGCGTTGTATGCACTCTTGCTAGGTTGACAAGTTGTGGAAGCGCGTCTAATCTTCTTTTTGCTTCCTTGGTTTGATGTCTATTTGAGAGTTAGCGTACGCCTTTTACCGACCTCACAAGGGTTTTGATTACGTACTGTACTCGTTTCTCCCGAGCAGGGCTTGAATTTTGACCACGGTTCCTTATTCCATGCTTCATGGTCTGCAGGAAAGCCAGCAAGGCCATACTGTGCGCCGCCAGGCCGGAATCCGCTGTATTTTCTTGCATTGTAATCCGGATTCTTGATCTGCCATAGCCAACTATAGGTCCTAAGGCTGTGTCCATCGACCTTATACCAGGCGACGATCTGGTCCCACTTGACACCTCCTAAGGCTGAAAACTCATCTTCCTCTTCGTAAAGGTTGTATTCGCGTAGTGTCTTTGCGACGTCAATCATGTTGGGAGTCGATTTGATTTTGTAGACGTATGTCGTTTTTTGGTCCCGCGAATAGAACGCGTGCCCAAGCGCCAGAAAAAATGACTTGGTCAATGAAACGTAACCGTCATTGTCCGCAGTTGAACCGAGCCCTATACTGTTTCCGTTTTCATCTACCTCCTGGGGGACGTCGACATGGCTGAAAAGACTGATGTCAGGGGCCACCACTCCGACAGTAGTGAGGCCTTTTGGCAGGAAGCCGCCAGCTGCCTTAATCTCTTGAGGAGACCTACCAGCACCACGATAGACAAACTTAGGACCAGTCCGTCTAAAAGGTGCACACTCTCCCGACGAGAACCAAAAAGAGGCTAGGTAAAAGAAGAGGAGTAACTTTTGTAGGTAAGCCATTTTCGATAAATAAGATGATTAGGAAGTTTGATGAACCGCAGCGTCTGTAAAAGTGCATGTCAAAGTAGTTTTCCTCTAGAATCCAAGTCTAACCCGATTCCGGGTAGAAATATAGAAATGAAGTAGGTTTGCCCGGGTTACATAACCACAGGCACAACAATAAATATCTAATATAAGCCACACCAAGCTACTCAGCTTCACGACAGGAAGCAAAAGTGGGACGCACCTAATGAATATTGCAGGGCAGCTTCATCTTTGGGCTATTAATATGCAGGAGAGCAACTACAGTTTGTAGGGTCGGCATAGAAAAAAGGAAATTAGAGGATATAGTACACTTTGTATTATAGGCTGTAGTCGGAGTAGCCGCTTGCATTCTGACAGATTTAGGTGGGGGATGTAACACTATAGTTTAGCGAAAGTCAATAGATATAAATAACTACGCAGTCTGTATTCATCTAATATACGTTTGAAGATTATAATCAAAGAATTCAGCAAAACAGCACACGCCCTGTGGTTAGAAAATGTCTAATATTATTTTTAACTCCTGGTCTTTTTCATATCAAGGCGTGATAACACAGTGCTAATAAGTTAAGGAGGACGCGGTAATGCCGTAATTGTTGGTAAACGTGGGTTTCTCTGCATGTTCTCTACTATTATATGTAGTCTTTGCTTCATATAAAAAGCTATAGTGGCTAGAGTGGTGAATGGAAACTCTACTTAGTATCCTCTATTCTAAGCACCGCGCAGTCATTAACTAGTCTTTGTAGATACGTAGTAACCTTTAACTCACTGTTACTAAACCATACATTATCCTACGCTATGTTACATTTCCAGTTACCTGATAGGTAGGTATCTTGATTTGATAAGGGGGTAGTGCCTTATTCTAGAGTGCATCCTATTATATAAGCCAACTAATCCGAAGTATACAAGCAACACTATAATAGGTAATTTTATAGAACATATTAGGTATCGAAACAATTAAATACTAATGGATGTGTATAGAAAAAAGGTATGAATAAAGTATTTTCATCTATAAGAACATTTAATTAATATATATCTTCTAGTAACTAAAACATTCCAGGGGAAGGGTTTAACTCTATACCTAATCTATATAGTCCTATTTCCCTTTAATTCCTGAAGAAGAAGACTAATAAGACAAGGTGAGCAGGGTTATCACCATTATTTGTGACGCAAACGTAGAATGGCGTATCGCCTGTTCCAATAGCAAAGCTCCCAGACCCACAACCTGTAGATCCAGACCCCTGAAATATAAACGGCCCATCGCTTGAATCTAGTCCAACAGTAAACTGGCTTACAGGTGAATCCTTACCAGAAAACAGCTAGTTTAACCACCTTTAATATTAGATTAATCCAACGTCAGAACCGTTGTAGGAGTTGTAGTAGGTAAAGAAGGAGGTAGAGGAGGCACTGTTAAGCTGGGTGTAATAGTAGAGGTGGGCTAGGGAGAAACAGATGACGTATTATTATTTAGAGGGCCGTCACTAAATATAAGATTAGAAAAAAGCGGTGCAGAAGCAGGGTTATTTGTATTAATAGACTTGTTAGTAAAACTTGTTATTTCACTAAAGGTTTTTAGTATAGAGGAGCAGGTAGGAGCTACTAAGCTTAAGAAGCTTAAAGAACTAGACCTTATTAACTAGGTTAAAATTATAAAACTTAGTACTTATATTAGTATTATAGTAACTATTAGCTTAACTAATAGCTTATTAGGATCTCCTGAATTATTAAAGGTTAAGCTAATAATAGTTATTATTAAATTATAAGGTGTTATAACCTAATAAGTTATAGGCTATATTACCTTACTTAATAAATAAAAAGTAAGTAGTAGTAATATTTATATAAATAAGAAATAAAAAACAAATAAATAACTTCTTAAAATAAAAGAACTATAGTATACGTTATATAAAAATAAAGAAGTAATTATAAGATAAAGTAATTACTAGTAATTATAAAAGTAAGTACTTACTAGTATTTACTAAGTGCTTACCTTATATAAGAATAGTAATTACTTATAAGTATTAGTTAAGAGAACTATTTAGGGAATAGCTAGGACTTATACATAGGATAGACTTAGACGTACTTAAGAATAGACTTTAATAGCTCTTTAGTAATTAACTTATAATATATTTTCTAAATACCTTTTAGTATCTAACTATTAGTTATTACTAAGGTAGTAATATAGTTAACTATATGTATTAATAAGTAATAATAAATAATAAAGGTAAATACTAGTTCTAAATTATATATATATAGAGAAAAACTATTATAGGATTATATAGTAAATTTAGTACGTAATATACCTATAAGTCTAGTAGATCTATAAGGAAATTACTATAAAACCCCTAAGGGATTTTATAGTATATTAGCTATAGTTATTCTAGCTATTATTAGCGTTAATCTATACTACTAATATCTAGGTAATAGTTAATATTATAACACTAGTAACCTTCTAAAGTGCTATAAATTATTTTTATTCTCTAGTTATTTATAAAAGGCCTAAAAACGTAATAAAAACAGAAGGCTAAGAAGTATTTAATACTTTTTATACTTCTAACTTATTATATATATAAAACCTATCTATTTATCTATATCTTTAATTAACTATTATTAATTAACTACTTTAGCGCTTTATTTAGTAATAACTTTATAAATTTATCAACTAGGTTATTTTCTCTTTATGTTTATTAGATTTTATAAATCCTATATTACTTATATAACTAGTAAAGCGCTATAATATTAATTATAAGTTACTTCTTTTTAGTAGTACTAAGCTTTATAAGGCACTTATAAAGAAAGTATATATTAGTATAAAGGATTATTAGGATTTATAGTAACTTAAGGTAGTTAGTAATTATTATAAGTAATATATATAATAAGTAAGCGCGCTAGATAAGTAAGCGCGCTACCTAATTATAGCTACCTTATAAATATAACTAAGAAGTAACTAGAAAATAATAAAATTAATATAAACTACTTAGAATCCTATTCTTTAGATATTTCTTTATTAAACTAGTACGTTTATATATTATATTTAGTGTTCTTATAGGTGCTATACTACTATTTACTTATTTTTATTCTTAATCTATAACTACTACTTTAATACGTTTCCTCCTTAATCTAGGTTATTACCTCTCTCTATAACTAAATATCCTATATATTAGCTACACTAAGACTCCTTTTTTACCTTAAATAAGTTTTTTTTACCTTTTTATATTAGTTAAGTAGGTTATTCTCTTTATAAAGGGTTTTAACTTTAGCCTTTAATAAAATATCTTTATATATAATTCCTAATGCTTTTTTAAGAATATACTTAGTAGCTATTAATTTATATATTAAGAAGTTATCTAGATAATTAATAAAGTAATTCTTAATAAGAGTTTCCTAAGAAGATATCTCTATTATATTATATAGTGTTTAAGTTTAAGCTAGTAGTGTTATTAGAAGGGATCCTAGAGGTATTAAAGTATATAACTTAATATCTAGCTTTAATAGTACACTTTCTAGACTTAAAGGGATAAGACTTACCCCTCTAAAGCCTCCTTAAATATTTACTTTTATAAGAGCTTACTTAAAGGCGTTATAAAATACTAAAAAAAGGTTATTATTTATAATATAGGTATTACCTTATTATATCTTATCCTTAATTTCTTAACTATATACTAGCTTTAAAGGCCTAAAACACTTAATATCTAAAGGCTAAAGTAAATAAAATAAATAAGGTAGTATATAAAGGATAATAATATTATTTTCTTTATAATATAGCTTAAAGTCTATAGAATAGTAACTTTTATACTTATTAATAATAAAAAAGTAATATTTTCTTTTATATATAACTTTAAATATTAATTAAAGTACTAAAGCTAATTTAGGCCTTTTTTATTTATTATCTATTTATTTTTAAACGTTATAATAACCTAGTTAGGTAGAAGACTAGATTCTATAAACTAAGTAAAAAGAAGATTTTTACTTCTAATAATAATATATAGTAAGACGCTATAACTAAATAAACTAATAGCCTAAATAACTATAACTTATTCTTAATTTCTAGGCTACACTATTTTTATATTTAAACGTCTTTTAGAGCTTATAATAACTATTCTAGATATAATCTAGCCTATTATAAAGCTAGTCTTATTAAAGTTATAGATATTAGACTTTATAATACTATATTTTATAATTATATTTACTATAAGGTAAAACTATATATTTATTACGTCTAGATCTTTATATTAAGCCCTCTTATAGTTATACTTATAAAAAAACGTATTTAGAGCTCTAGTGTTTATTTAATAAAGTTTAAGGCCTAGCGCTTACTAACTAGAGGCACGTTATAGTTAGTAAGTAGTTAATTAGCTATTTTTTTAACACTACTAAGGTAGAGAGGAAATAATTAGGAATCTAGGTTAAGAATAAACTTAACTAGCTTCCTCTCTTTAAGTTTTATTAAATTCTATAAGTTAGATATAATATTATGTTATAATAGTGTACCCTTTAATTAACGCGTTACTAAATTATAACTAACGTTATATATCTTTACTTTAGCTTAAATACTAAGTTTTAGATCTTTTTTATACGCTTAGACAGCTAGCTATACCTAGGCTTTATTATAAGTTAATTTTATTATTATTAGTAGAGGAATAAAAGGGAAAGGTTAGATAGTTAGATAGTTATAGTTTAGTGGCGCGCTTACTTATGTGGCGCGCTTACTTATTATATACGTTACCTAAAAACTACTAGATATAATAGAGATTACTACTAAGTAGATAAAGTAAAGTGTATATAGTGCTTTATAAAGCCTAGTTATAAAAAGTAACTATTATATAAAGGAAATACTATATAAGCCTTTATTAAGGTAGGTAAATTACTATATTTATTTTTATTTTTATACCTCTAGCTATATAAATTATTAAGTAAAATAGTAGCCTCTAATTAGCTAAAAAATAACTATTTAACTACCCTCTTACTTTATTATTATCTAACCTTTTACTAAGTAGAGGTTAGGCTTTTTTTCTTTTATTATTATTAATAATAATAACTATATATATTACTATATCTTTTTATTTTTATTTTATAGTTACACCTTACTATAATTACTTACTATAAGCTAGGTAATTTATAATACTAATTATTTTAAATAAATACTTACTAAAAGAAATAAAAAGGCTATATATACTTATACTACTATAGTATATATAGTAGTACTTAAGTATTACGCTAAGTAATATAGGGCAGTAGAGAGGAGTAGTAGCCCCTCTAATACCTTAGATAACTAGCCTATAGTCCTCCCCCCTAATATAAGTAGTCTACTATTATCTTACCTTTATATTACTAAGTAATACTAATATTTAACACTAGTATAACTAAGATAAAGGCTATAAAGGTAATAAGGTCTTTAATAACCTTATTATAAGTATAAAAAGGAAAAATAAAAAAGGAGATAGCTTATAAGCCTTTAATACTAATACCTCCCTCTTCCCTTATACCCTAGCTATAGCTATAGCTAGGGGCTAGGCTATACTATAGGAGTTCCTTTAGCATAACACTAAGGGTATATTACTATTTACTACTTACTAAGTAACTTATTACTAACTTATTTATATAATATAAGCTACTTTTAAGGTAAAAAAAAAGAAAAGGCTAAGAGAGGTAGTTAGGCTAAGACCCTTAAGCTTACCTTAAGGAAGGTTAAGTATATAAGGTGTATTATAAGTGTACTTTATAGTAACTCCTTAAGGTAGTATAAGCTAGTAGCTAGAAGCTAATCTTATAAATATTAATATTATACTTTAGGTAAGGTGCTATATATTATTATATATAAGGGATTAAAGCTTTATTACTTAGTAAGGGAGGTTCTAGCTATAAAGTGTAGTAATATTACTCTTAGTATATATTCTTATATACTAACTTATTATAGCTAGCTATTAACTTATACTTAGGTCCTTAGTTATATAACTACTAAGTTATATAGCTATATTATATTTAAGGGGACCTTTCTTTAGAGGGACCTTTATATTAGTATATAGAAGATTAATAAGGTAGCGTTAGTACTACTTACTCTTTAGAGAGTCCTTAGACCTTTTAATAGTAGATCTAGTAAGAATATATTAGTTATTATAAGTATATTTAGTAATACCCCCTTTAGTATAGCTATTACTACTATAAATAAAGGTTAATAGGCTGCTATTTACTTTATAATTAATACCTTTATTAGTGCTATTCTCTCTATAGAGTAAATACCTATATACTATATCCTTATAGACTAGTATATAAAATCTTTTAGGAGGTAATAATAGTAAAAAAATAACTTTATTTTAGGGCTTCTAGTTAGGAGTAATAGGCCTATAGGCTAAAAAAAGGTTCTAAAACAGCTTATAGGTAGTAAATAGAAATTTAAATAGCCTTTAGGTATTTATTTTTTACTAACCCTTTTTCCTAAGTGTATATAAGTATTATCTATATATCTTAAAAATTAAGTAATAATCTAAACTATTTAAACTTACTATATATAAGACTTTTTATAAGCCTATTTACTAGTATATTATTTATAGGTATATATATAATATTAAATAACCTTTTTATATATTCTTATTAAAGCTATATATTTTAGATATTTATATACTATAAGTAAGTTAAAATACGCTCTTTTTTACTAATTACTAAGTAAATTATTTAATTATTATTATAATTAATCTTTTATATATTACTAAGCTCTAACTATATATTATAAAAAAGTTACTTTATTACTATTACTTTTTTTACTATAAGCTTAAGGCTAAGAAGCTTTATCTTTATAGTTAACGTTATAACTATACTTTACTAAGCAGCCTTTTACTAGACTAGCCCCCTAAAAAGCAAGATAATATATCCTTAAGATAATCTTTACGTTTCTTTATCATTTATAAATAAGGCGTTACTTATAATTACTAAGGCCTAGGCACCCCCTAAGGTGCTATAATAAATTAAGAGATATCTAGTGTAGTAAAAGTATTAAATAACTTAGTTAGTAGCCTAATTATACTATTATAATAAATTTATAAGGAAGTATAATAGTAAGGCGTAAGTATATATAATATTAGGTTATATTATAATAGCTATATAGAGGATTAAGCTAATCTTCTCTTAAAAACGCTTTACTTTACTTAGTGTTACTTATAATTTATTCTTCTTAAACGTTATAGTTAGAAGTAAGATTAGTAGTGCTATTATATTAACTAAGTTAAATTTCTTAGCTACCTACTTAATATATTAATTATAAGCTAAATA
>NW_007361277.1:0-11110 GCF_000149035.1 Colletotrichum graminicola M1.001
AAGCGCCTTTTTTATAGCCTTTATAGATTTTAATATAAAAGATAGTAAAATAGGAACTAATAGCTTTAAATTAATTAATCTAATAGCTAATAGCTAAATAATTACTAATAGTAAGATAATAAATAAGTAAATACCTAAGTTAATAGCTAATAGCCTATTAATTAATTTTTTAATAGCTAATAGCCTATAAGCTAGTAACTTACTAAGAACTAATAGTTCTAAAGTAATAAGGAGAGTAATCCCTTATACCTTATCTTATTGTTATATAATTAATTTATAAGACGTTACTAAGTGTAAAAAGGTGTTTAATTCCTAAGTAACTATAGCTAGCCTATTAGGTAATCTCTAGCTAGTAGTAACCTTATTTAAAGGCGTTATAAAAAGGTATTATCTTACTATATATATAGGTAGTTAGATTATACTAAAGACTTTATTTAAGGCTACTTTCCTTATAAGTCTTACTTTATAGTAAAAGATTATAAACTATATATAAAGTAGCTTATAAGTAATAATATAGTCTAGTATATTATAAAGTTAACTAATAGGTAAAAATTACTACCTTTAGCTAAAGCGTACTTAAGGCTACTTAATTAACTATATAACGCCTAATAGGTATAATAATTATAAAGACGTTACTAGTAAATTACTAGTATATAATAAAAAAGTTACTAGACTTTATAAGCTAATAGGTATATATTAGAAGTTATTACACCTTTTACTAATCTATAGATAGTTAAAAAGCTACTTATATAAAAAGTAATTTAAAAATACTAAAAAAGTGTATTTATATAGGCATAAAATATTAAAATCTTAAGTAATAGTACTATAAGTAGTAGCTAAAAGGTATTATATCCTTAGCTTCTATTAGGTATATACCTATAAGCTTAATAAATATAGTTAATTAACTAAATTTAAAGTAAGACTTATTATTTATAGTAACTAATAAGTAAAAGATCTATAAGATACCTATATAGCTATATTAGTAAGTATGTTATTTAAAATACTTATAGTAATAGCTACTTACTTTAACTTAAAATTACTTTAATATAATATAGTAAATATATTTATTTATACTACTATTAATAAGGTAGTATTTATAGAGATACCTCTAGGCTACTAAATCTCTAGCTAGATCCTCTAGCTACTAAAAGCGCTATATAGGCTTTAGTAATTACTACTGCTATAGTAAAAGCACCTTAAAGAGGGGCTTACTATATAGGGCTTTTACTAAGTACTTAGTAAGAATTACTATTAGAAGAAGGATTATATTATATTCTTTTTTTATATTAATAACTAGATATTAGCCTACTGCTATATAAATAAAGTATAAGTAAGTAATAAGATATTAGCCTTTTAGTAATAATACTACCTTAAAGGTAGAGGCCTATTATAGTAGTTCCTTAGCCTTAAGGTAATTTATAAGTTATTAACTAAGTAATTATCTTATATATAAGTAGTATATTATAATAAAATAGCTAAACTATTACTAATAAATAAATAATATAATAAGTTATTACTTATAGTAAAAGCTAAGCTACTACCTAGTAAATATATAGCCTTATTATAAAAAGTTAATAAATATTAAAAAAGGTAAAGATAATTCTTTATATAGTAGTAATAACCTAGCTAGATATTACTTTTATAGCTAGCTAGCTTACCTACTTTAATTATAATCTAAGTCTAGATTACTAAAGGGCTATAAATTATATACTTAGATATCTTTATTAAATATAGTATATTTACCTTAAATATAAAGTAACGCTAGGTAGTAAGGATAATATATTAGAGGTTACCTTAAATACCTTATTTACTAATAACTTACTAGATTATTATAGCTTATAGGCGTATATACTTAAGCTATTTAGAGGGCTTATCTCCTAGTAAGCTAATAAGTAAAATACTATAATAACGTTAACTACTAAGGCTAAATTACTAGCACTATCTTTTATTATAAAAGAGGCGCTTTTTACTAGTAGATTAATTACTACGCTAGGTATTTAACTATTAACTTAACTAGGAACTAAATTATTACTTAATAAGTAGGTAGCTACTAAATAGCTACTAACTATTTATATTAGCTATAATAATACCTAAACTATTAGGCTTACTACTAAGAAGCTTATTTAACTATAGATAAGGCTATAGTATATAGATATTTATAACTACTAGCTATAGTAAGAAGTAGTAGTAAATTAGATTACTATTAAATATAAGAAGTCTACTAAATTAATAGCTAATAGATTAATAAAGGCGCTTAGTGCGCTATAATTTACTATATTTATAGCTTAATTAAATCTAAGTAACTAGTATATACACCTTAAAGTAAATTAATAGTAAGAATTAGCTAATAATAAAGTAAAGCTTTACTACTAAATAAAGAAAAAAAAACGTATAGGATATTAAAGGATAATTAATAAATAAATAGGCTATATATAGAGGATATTTAGTATAGGCTTTATAGTAATTAATTATATTACTAGTGCTAAGGGGATATATTAAATATAGTAGAATTATATATAAATTAACTAGTAAATATGTAGTTACCTTATAGTAAATTGTTAGGGAATAGGTAGTAAATTAGCCTTACTTTTAGGGTAAGTCTACTAATTATATAGCTAGGATTAGCCTAGGATTTCCTAACTAAGGAATAAGGGGATTTCCTTATTTCTATAGGATCTTACTAAAGTTATATATAATAACATTATATAATTAATTAATAAATAATTATAATCCTTATAATTTAATATAACGTTACTAGTACTGGGTAAAGGTTAATAAATAGTAATAATTTATTAACTAATGTCTAGAGGATTTCAATAAAGATTAAGTAAGGAGTAGCTAAAAATAATAATAATATATTATAAAATTAGACTAGAATTAGTAATACGTATAAAATAGCTAAAAAGCTTCTTTTTAAAATTTAAGTAGAGTATAAATTAACTTTCTAATATAGTCAGCCTATAATTTAACTTATATTCCTTTAACACTTTAATAATACTACCTACTTCTCTAATTAATTTATAAGCTACTATATAACTTTAATATAAAGCTTTTATAGTACTAATAATAAATATATCCCTAAATTTCTACCGTTATATAATAAATTTTATAATCTTTTAGGTAAGTAATATTTAAGATAGCAGAAGAATACTAAGAAAGTGTTAGAGGTTAGAAGGATGTCGCCTATAATAGGCCTGTAATAGGCCTGCACAGCGTTAGAGTTAGGATTACGTAACTATAGAGCCTATATATATAGGCCTAGGAGGATATTTTTATAGGGCTAGATTTCAGCTTCTTATATACCCTTGTTATTAATCTTGTTATTTTAGTCGTCTATCACTCTACACCCCCTTTCTCTAACAGAAAGCTTTAGATAACTAGCCTAATAGTATATTAAGATATTTATAGCTTCCTATAGGTAGATTATGCCTAAGCTAGAGAGCTTAATTAAAAATATATCTTAGACTAAGGACCTAAGACAAGGTAAAGAAATAGTTCTAATACTACTAGGGAGTCTAACTATAGTTAATCCTTAATTAATATTTGTAATAATAGTTATAAACTAGAGAGAGTTTAGTAGTAACTATTCTAATTACTGCCTTTTTTATAAGGTTTATATTAGTGTTCTTCTCTTGTTATTTCTGTTGTACACCTCTGTAAAAAATATAGCTCTTCTCCTATTATTATCTATCTAGTAGGAATCTACTTTAAAACCTAAGTTATAATTTTAACATAACCTAAAGCCCTGCTTTCCTTTACTAGCTTACTAGTAACCTAGGTTAAGTTATTAGATTTAAATACTATAGTAATAACATTATGCAATAAACTACGGCATCTAGTTATTTTTTCAAGAAAAGTAGTTATTCTATTAAGAAACTAGATATAAACTAGAGAAGTAGTAGAAATACCCTTCTTATAAGGTCTATACAGGTGGTACACCACATATGTAGTGGACGCTGCTAGTACTAGCTACACAAAGCTATTTCAGCTTCACAATACATTAGTTTACTTAAACCTTAAACATTAACGCATCTGGCGCAGGGAGAAAGCCTCAATTAAGCAGATAGCCCACAATGCTACAGCCGTCTGTTTTAAACTGTAATCATTTTTAACAAGTCTATAAAAGGTAATGCGGGATGTAGAAATATGTCTACAAAAAGTATTAAAGTTAGAACCATAAATCTATTAGAGTCGTTAATTGTCCGTGAACTCTTGATTAGGAGCGATCAGACAAGCTGATAATGCCCCCCCCCTTGACAACCCGAGAGTACCATGCGCGCTAGCCTATACAGGCTTAAGCTGACAATAAATACAGTTATAGCTAATAGATAAGGGTATAGATAGAGGGAAAAAGTAGAAATAGAGGCAAAAAAACAGGGGTAACAGAGGGAAAAAGTAAAAATAGAGGTAAAAAAATAGGGGTAATAGAGGTAACAGAGGGAAAAAACAGAGGGAAAAAAGGGATAGTCTTGGTCTATCCTAACCTAGAGCGTAGTAAAGGAAGTAGGGTAGGATAGACTATTCTAACCCTCCCTAGCAGAGCTGTTTTAGAATTACCTAAAGAAAAAGTCAGAAAAAGTCAGAAAAAGCTAAGGTTAAACCTATAGCTTTTGGATTATTAGGAGCACTACTTACTGCTAGACTATATAGAGTAAGAAGAATAAAATTTCTTGTTTTTCTTAGACCTATAGACCTTTGTGACATGTGTGCGCGTATCTATTGGTTAGAGCCTTATCACCTACTCCACTGTCAGCTCAACTGTGCACGGGCTAGCGCGCACGGTACTCTCGGGTTGTCAAGGGGGCATTATCAGCTTGTCTGTAGACTCCTTGATTAGCCGGAGCTTGTATCTCTTGAAGTGGTGTCTGCCGACTGACGAAGCTGCCGCGAGACTTCCCAGACCACGCATACTTCTCTTTCATAGACACATCTGATAGCTACTTCACATAAGAGGGGATGGTGATCCCGGGCCCAAGCAGCCATGCCGCATCATCAGGGGTCGTGATTGCGTGGAGGAGTCTCGGGTCTGTCAGCGTTTCTGGACTTCGCCGGACGATGGGATAATCTGAGAAACGGCTGTCTATTCGGCGGCTTCCATTGTTAAACTGAAGCAACTGGGTATCTTAACCCCACTGCTGGTCTGGGGGTGTTCCAGGGTACTGTCGCTGGTGACGACAGAGTCCGAGGAGATGATGAAGGGCGTCGTGACCAGACTTGATGATCTGGGTGAGGGGGCGGATGATACCGGGAGAGTCGGCTCCACGGGCTCTTCGTGGATAGATGACCTGAGCGGCCACGATAGTTTGGCCAAGCACGTGTCCTCGACGTCAATTCCTCCGAGATGGCCAGCAGTAGTTGGCCGTTGGTCGGCGCAGATGGCAGAGAACTCGGTTATTAGATCGACATAGCTGCTTCGAGGAAGGTTGAGCGGGTGTTCGTGTTTGGTGTGATTGAGGTGTCGAAAGTTGTAGGGGCCCGATATCTGCAACTGTCGTCCCGTGGCCGCGCCGTCACCTAAGCCATTCTCTCTTGAAGTCTTGCGGCGGCCGAAGATGTTCTTTCCAAAGAGCTTCACACTCTCTAGGTGGTCTTGAGACCGCATGCTGCTGTATTTTGTTCGTTCAGAAGCACGTCTTGAAGGTGTGATGGTTTCCAGTGTGTATTCCCACGAGCGGTACGAGTTTAGTGAGCGCAGGAGCCCCAGGACGTGGCTATATGATTAATGAGCTTGTCCACGTCTGAAGCCCTCTTCATGTTCTTGCCCATGGCACGAATACCTTCTGGCGATCGTAGTCCACCAAGAGCAGGCTAGAAGAATTCGCTGTTGTCCTGGTGGGTGGCGTTGGGTTGAGAAAGGACGAAAGGTAGGTTGTGATCAGCTGTTGATGGAGGCCGACGGCAGCGGCGGTGCAACATCTTTATTGTCGGCACTGGCCTTCTTCGGCCTGGCTTTTAGGCCAAGTAGTATGGTAGTGGAGCAGTAACCACATCCTGTCAGAGGGCGAAGTTAGGCCAGGCGTCCCCGTCTCAAGGGACCGTCTTCTCTTGCGTATTGTATATGGGTCCCAATACATCGAAGCTTCTCCTTACGCTTCCTTTTCTCTACTTACCTTATTGTTTCTATATTGGACGCCTTGAAACCTCATGCTTCAGAGTTAGAATAGGGGATACAGAACAGAGGTATTGTATGGCTTTTTGTGCTGTTAGCCCACGAGACAACAAAGTTAACTAGGTCTCGCAAGTCCTCCCTGTCGGACACATAGATGCAGAGCACATTCGTCAAACGGTCTGGAGGGGCAGAGAAGGCCGTCAACGGACCCAATGAAGATAAGGTCTAGAAGGGCTATTCGGGGAAACCAACCGAATTTGACGTTTCAAACCAGTGGAATACCTCGGCCGTAATCAACAGAGGCATTTGGTTTCCTCTTGTTACGACCATGAACGGCTGAAGTCACAACGACGACCTCGATACTCGGCTTTTGGGGAAAGATTGGACAAGGGAAATGTTCCACCTCTACCAGCACACCGGTGTCTCTCTTTACTTGACAAAAGAGAACAGAGGGGTTGCAGGCGATACCATGTTTGCCTTGCAGAGAAGTATCTGATAAGATTTTTCGTCGACAAGCATCTCTTCTTGTCCGAAGAAGCCGAGGATATGGTTGTCATTCGAAGACTGAGCCTTGATCTTTTCCCAACAACCTGCAACGACAAATGATTCCTGTTGATGAGCAGTGCTCCCTGGCGTGAGACGAGACATTTTGATCATAGCATCTGCCACAGGCTTCAACATGGCAGTGTCAATTAGGGGCACCATCTCTCGGTGGAGGAGTTATTATTGACACTTTACACTACTCGATTCAGTCGAGTGACTACCTGATTACAGCAAGGCGCTAATCCAGTCTGTCTGACGTCCTACGATGGGATTGACCCGGTGCCCCGTATCAATCATCTCTATTTGGATTAAATTTGGACCGGTCAATCATGTGCTCCTAGGGGACCCTTATCTTACCACCTCATCTTTACACGATGCTCAACCTGTGGCGCAATGGGATCATCGTAACTATCATGGGTATTACTTGGGAGTATTCGATCGTTGCAGAAACTAGGATGCAACGACCGTCCGTGTTGTCGTGACATTCCGGTCATTCGAGAAGAGGAAGGACCCAAAAGACATCTCTCCGAGTTGAAAGAAAATTTAGAAGATGAAGTATCGGTAGAAATATCTCTCGTGATTTCCGCTGTTTCACTTATAAAATCCTGAACACTTTGCTTCCGAGACCAACGTGACTTCCTTAGCAAGCACAAATTGAAAGTCAATCCCGGTCTTGGCTGCAATATGATTCCTCAAGCGCTGACAACAGTGACATGCATCTTGTGTTATAGAGATTTTGGCTTCTGGCCTGCCTTTCTGAACCAAGCACAGCTGTACAAACCTTCTGACCGTTGTAATCAAATCGGAACGTGAAATACTTGTCCAAGTAGAAGGGCATAAGCTGCGCCTCGGCATGACAAGCGTAGTAAAACCCAGGCTTGTCTTTAGGGTCAAAGCTTGTAGTAAGGAAATTAAACCCGATCCACTCCGCAATAGTGAGAGTTCGGGATGCCCAATAGGCGGCGTCAAGCCTTTTAAGGCCTGCTTCTTCGGTCAGGGTTTCAGAGTTCACACCAGACCAGCCGCTTACAGCCAGACAGGGCGCAAAGAGGTCTCCCTAACGTAGAACAGCTGCAGTTTTTTACTAGTAACTAATCTAGTTCCCTAATTCTAACGTAAGAAACAAGATTGTATTACACTCTAGAGATTTATAGAAGAACAAATCAGCAGATTTGTTAAGAGTCCAGGTAGGGTTACCACTAATAACGGTTGGAGACCCAAGCAAAGCACGAATCTCCGCTCTCTCCGCCTTCTTAAGGTATGGATCCTTAACGTAAGAGACATGTCGTTGGTGTCTCTCTTTGTCGTTTTCCGATATCCCAGCGGCGTAATCTGCAGCATTCATGCCTCGTCCGTCTACTAAACATGGATCTGCTCTTGCATCAAATCGGCCCTGATGAGGCCTTGACGTCGCTCCAGACTTAGGGGATGATATTCTTCAACTACCTAGAAAATAACTTGATGGGAATAGTATCTGGCGAGTAAGGCGATGAGTACACCACTCCTGCTGCACAGTATTCCCTTGTAGGCCTTGATCGGTATTCTTACCAGCGTTGGTCGTCACATCAATATGGCAAGCAAATTCGTCCGAATTGAGTTAGCGTACTTGCTGCTGGAGCTCGAGCTTGACTCGCACAGACACGCCCTGCGCTGGCTGGAATTGCACAGCATATCCTTTCGATCCTGACGGGGCTGTCATGTGTATCGATTCGCCTCAGCCACCTACGTTCAATGGGATGATCTGCATGGCCCTCGAGAGGCTCGTCGTTACATTAGGTGTGCTGCTGCACGTTGGCCAATCAGAGGGCCGCAGCCGTCAGCGGGCGCAGCGGCACAGCCTCTCAGGCGTACGTCTGGATGCGCTGGCGGGTGCCTAGAGTGGCCGGGTCCAGCGAGGCATCCTAGGTCGTCTATCACAGGCGAAGCGCCTTGTGTGCGTTGACCTCCTGGGCCACATTGTGACTGCCAACCGCCAACCGCACACCGCGTCGGCCCTCGTCGACCGGAAGTGGGAAAGGAAGAAAGACTGCTCCATAGTGAGAGGCATTAGGAGACCGACAATCGTGAAAGCGCGGTAGCACTTGGAAGTCATGCATCGCGATATTGCCATAGGCTGCTTGGCACTGGCTGAGGTCGGGGAAGGGAGGGCGAGCATATCTGCTCGAGTGCTATGGTTGTTCCTAGCCTGTCTTAACGTCTTTAACACACAAGGTCACAGTGGAACAGATGTACAAGGATTATGGCGTTTCATGTCGCCGCTTCCGTACTACACCATAGAGATACAAGAACTCCATACCACAAATGAAACAAAAGATTCCTAATCCTCGCTCCCTTCGACTCAGTGTTGTCGATCTTCAAGCAGTATCCCCTTGTAGCGGGATGCTAACCGGGCTTCAGCGTCGCATGTACCACAAAACGTTGATCCATGAAATGATACCGACCATGCTTCAGGTCATGTAGTAGCTTCACATCCAGGAAAGTAGCTCGGTCTTCAGAGTTCTTTATGGATTACGTGCAGTGTATATAGATATGTGGCACTGGGCCTAGACTGCTGGCCTTGACCGAAATAGAAAGCTTGGCACCTAGCTACTTTTTTATAATATAGTTATAAGGATTTATTATTACTACTAACTATCCTAGATCCTATTTCTTAAGCTATTCTATAACTGTTATCTAATCTGTATTTATCTAGTACTAACGTTAGGGTTGTTTGTAATTACTACACTTTTCTTTAAAGCACTTTAGATTACTGCAGCCACTAACGTCTAGGTATACTATATAAGTTAAAGCACCTACTTATAGGCCACCCCTATATATAGGCTACTATAAAATATTATTATTATAACTACTACTACTTTATTTAATTAAATATTAACACTGCCTTAATACTATAATAATATAGCTTTCTGCCTTACTATTACGGCTAGTTTCTAGACAGTAGGGTTTCCACTAATAGTAAGCAGAGGTTAGTACTTAGTTAATAGTATTTATCTTTCTTATTGTCTTTATTAATCACCTAGTGATTAATTAAGGCTTAGGGTTATAAGGCAGCTTATATAGCTTTTTGTTAATTAAATTACTAAGGTTAGATACTAAAAGGTATTTAGAGAATATATTATAAGTTAATTACTAAAGAGCTATAGAAGTCTATCCTTAAGTGCGTTATTATAACCTAATAAGTTATAGGCTATATTACCTTACCTAACAGATAGATAATAAGTAGTAGTAATATTTATATAGATAAGAAATAAGGAACAGATAGATAACTTCTTAAAATAAAAGAACTATAGTATAAGTTATATAAAGATAAAGAAGTAATTATAAGATAAGGTAATTACTAGTAATTATAAAAGTAAGCACTTACTAGTATCTACTAAGTACTTACTTTATATAAAGGTAGTAATTACTTATAACTATTAGTTAAAAGAACTATTTTAGAAATAGTTATGACTTATATATAAGATAGACTTAGACGTACTTAAGGACAGGCTTCTATAGCTCTTTAGTAATTAACTTATAATATATTCTCTAAATACCTTTTAGTATTTAACCTTAGTAATTTAATTAATAAGAAGCTATATAAGCTGCCTTATAGCCTTAAGCCTTAACTAATTACTAAGTAATTAATAAGAATAATAAGAAAAATAAATACTATTAACTAAGTACTAACCTCTACTTACTATTAGTAAAAACCTTACTATTTAAAAACTAGCTATAACACTTTAATTACTTTTATTAAGTAAGTTAACCTTAATATTTACTTAATAATATTTTATAATATTTATACTTAAGATAACTTTAACTTCTTTTAGCTCTAGAAAGAACCTAACTACTTTAGCTAGGAGCCTAAATAAGGAAATAAAAAACACTAAAAAGTTAAATAATAAGCTAGACTTACTTAAGGTATATATAATAAGATCTAGTAGTATATAAAATATAAAAATAATAATATAGCTTAAATATAAGCTATAATTAATAATATTAGTAAAAGGCTAGATACTAAAACCCTTAAAGTTAGCTAGCTATAAAATATAGTTTATAATACTATTACTTAGCTAAAAAATAAAATAGCTAAAACTAATAAATTAAATAAAGAAGTAACTACCTTTAAGAGTATAGTAAATATTATTACTACTTTAGTTCATTTGCATTGGTCGGACCTGGAAACACGACAGTCGGCGCTATCCAAAGGGCGGTGTAACCCGTATAAGCCCGGAACCGAATGTTGCCGGGGAGGTCGTAGGAGATCAAGGATTCCATTTCTTACAAATATACCATGGGAGGGGGGCACTAACGAAATCGTCTCGCCCTTCATTAGACTCCCTCCAGCTTGCGGTACCTTTCTCTGGGTGCATGGTATGCAACCACACGCTCGCGAGTCTGGCTCGAGGGTGTTAGTGGATCGCGGGGAGCTAGGGTGGAGTCAACAGTACCGTGTCTCCGGACGTTTTGGGTTTC
>NW_007361277.1:11726-12642 GCF_000149035.1 Colletotrichum graminicola M1.001
CCTTACTTATAGGGATAGTAAAGAATAAGTAGGATAGTACTTAAGGAAACCTAAGGACACTACTAAGGTAGCCTAATAAAGATAGTTTATAATAATTAAGATAAAAGAATTTTATAACTAAATTAAAGTAAAAGAAATAATAAAAACTATAATAAAAAGACTATATAATAGTACCTTAAAAAAGCACTAAAACTATAACCTAAGCTACTAAGCCTATAAATATTTAGTAAATTAACTAATAAACTATAGTAATTACTTACTAACGTAGTAATAAAAAAGAATAATAAATAATAACTTAAGAAGGCCTTAAATAGTTAAGGGCACTTAAAGAAGAACACCTATAAGAAGTTACTAAAACTATTATAGTAGCTAGAAAGTAATAAATCTAAGAAGTTAAAGACTTTAAGATATAAAATTAATAGCTTATTATTAGGCTAGTCTATATATAGGACGCTATATAAAATAAAAAGAATTAAATATATATAGAGGAAACCTTAAATACCCTTAATAAATAGTTATAACTTTATATTAAAGTATAAAGTAACTACTAGATATAATAGTAATTAAAGTAAGACTTTAAGTAAACTATATATAAAGCTACTAGCTTTAGTATATAACTAACTAAGGTTATTACTATAAGTAAGAAAGCTATTACCTACTAAATAAAAATATAATAAATAATTCTAGACGTTATAAATAAAAATATCTAATAACTACTAAATAAGTATAATAAATAAATTATTTATAATATAATTAGGACTATAAAGTTACTATATTATAAGCTATATTAATTTAAATAATAAGTTAAGTATAAAATAAATACTAAAAAAAGACTATATATTTAGCTCTAACTATACTAACTACTAGTATTAAACTTTGTTAGTTAAAAACTTATAAGTAGCCTTAATATACTTAA
>NW_007361278.1:0-11939 GCF_000149035.1 Colletotrichum graminicola M1.001
TATAAGACTTTATATACTAGTTAAAATAATTTAACTAATTTAGGCTAATTTTATTTATTAGTTATTTATTCTTACTTAAGTAAATATACTATTTAGCTAGGAATTAGCTATTTTAGTACTAAGAGAAAAAGTAATATTTACTTTTTATAATAATATATAAAGGTATTATCTAGCTATATATATATATACCTTAAATAATAAAAACCTATATTTAATTACTATACTACTTTATATAAGGCCTTCTTTTATAGTTAGAGGTTATAATAACTTTTATATATAATAGTATTCTTATTAAAAACCTAGTGTTATTAAAATTATAAATATTATTAAAAGCGCATAGGGTATAAGGGACTCTTGCGGTGCGGTGACTACATAGAACACCATAACCACCAAAAGCAACATAAGATTCCTTACCGATCGGTGCACAAATCGCATTGATCTGTCCAGAATTGACATTGATCGTAAGTGTCAAACTGTAGGATCAAGCATGATTGTGCCCCGATCAGGTAGGCAATTGCTCCCAATCGTCTTGTGTTATCACGATCAAAAGTAAATCATAGAGAGGCTCTCGTTCGATCAGAAGGTAGGTATGAGTATGAAGGATGAATTGTGCGTGTCTATCTCTGAACCTATCGATGCTGACTTATATCTTCGTACTCGATCGGGATTAGAATCTTCCGATCGGTCCGCATACTACCTCACTCTGGGCTGATCGCCCTACCCTGCTCCATTATAATTTTATATCTTATACTTTATAATTATATTCTATATTAGTATTAACTAGCCTTATATAATTATAAGATCTTTATATTAACCCTAAAGGCCCTAGGCGCCTGGCACCTAGTAGCAGCTAGGGGACCCCTAGCTAGCGCTAGGCTTACCTCCTATATATTAGTCCCTCTAAGCCTAACGTAAGCTAGGCTAACTGCTACGTCTCTTCTAGTACATACACAGGTGGAGCAGCCTATGCGCTTCTAGAGCGCCCTCACAGATGCCACAACTAGGAATCAAACCCAACGCTATTTTTCAGTAGCCAGAAGACCCACTTAGTGCCTGAATAATTGTAAAGGTATAGGTGGTGTGCCACGCCTGTTAATAGACTATTAAGCTAATAGACCAAAAGATTAACTAGTTCAGGCACTAAGTTCCTGAAATACACCACATATGGCCTTATAAAGGGTGACTAGGCTAACCCTTTATAGATTTCCTTATTTCTATAAGATTTTTACTATAGTTACACCTATAATAATATAATTAATTAACTATTATAATCCCTATTATTTACTAATTCTAGTTATATTACTATTAGTCTATATTACTAATATCTAGGTAATAGTTAACATTATAATAGTATAGGCTATAATATAGTTATCTGCTGTCCGGCGGTATTTATTAGCAGTATTAAGTTATGCCTTATGGCCTACTACCCCTATTCCTATATTGCAATTGAATGAATGCTATGGAATTTGGTTAGTGAATTAATGATACACTGCCTATTACTCGTGTTCAGGAAATGCCGACCGCCTGCCAAGCGTACAGGACCTACTACTAGTACGGCACGCATGAAAGCAAATTAATAAATTCCTATTTTTACTGTCTTAATGATATACAGTTAATGCGTTTCTTTAAACTAAATACTCTAGTCTACTAAGTATAAGTACTACTAGCTTCTTGCTCTTCACTACAGTTGAGTTACAGTACCAGTATTGTTTGCAAGTCCACCTCCCTATTGTTCGTTTTCCCTCAAGTTTGCGTACGCTTCTTGTGCTTTCCCAGATCCTCCACTATATTTACCAACATGGTCTTAATTACTTTTAAGCACCTCGTGCTTCTTATCAGCCTGTTTAATGTCGCGCTGGCTTCTAAAGTTCTAATTGGCTATCGACGGGTGAGCCGGGTAAGTTAAGCATGCCCCTTCACAAAAGACTCTTCAGTTAAACCGCCAAATAGCGCGAAGCATCTGAAATCAATCGGCGTAGCAACATCTTCCGTGACCCCAGGTATGATACCAAGGCAAATAAAGAGGGGGGAGCCCAGATTGGTAACGGCGTTTACCTCTCTATGAAGGTGAATGGCTATGCTGCTGGGAGACGCGACTGGTAAGTAACATATAACACATTGATTATGGATGTGTGGGTGAATGGAAAACTAATTAAGTATGTAATACCTTAAATAGGTGGTGTTATGTGTTGGCAGAGGCGGGCCCACTTGGTCAGGCACCGAAAGTTTGGATCCCTAAGAGTTTATGGGATATGCCCGAGATCAAAACTGCGGCCTACGTAGAAGGACAACTGGACAGGACAGTATCCCCGAACCACGCCTTACGGCTGTCTCAAATAAGAGATTACCCAGACGGGTATATCCAAATGCTGATACCTACACAAATGGTCCAGGATAACACATTAGAGACTACCGCTAAGTGTTTCAAAACCGAAGATGAGCTGCCGTATAAGGAACCTATTTTATACAATCAGTGGAAATTCCGTAATCAACAACCCCCCCAAGGCAGTTAATGTAGTAGGTGTATATCCCTTTAATTGCCACCGGACTACATTAACCCCTTGGTGGACCCTCCCCAACTTTTACCCCTCGCTTTAAGCAATACATAACAATACATTAATTTAGAATGTTATTTTCTTAGTAACTGCTATTAATTTTAACATTATTACTAACTGTCAAAGCGCGTTAATTGGCAGCGATAATCCTTGCGTTAATTAATTGTTCAAATTGTCTCTATAACTATCCCCACTGCCCACAGCCATCGCCGATCGGCCTATTAAGGGGCAGATGTTTATGTTGCAATGTTGACCATCGCCTGGATGATCGGCGTTACGAACTAACGCCGATCCGCCGGAGAAACTACAGCCGATTGACTGTGGATCCACTAGGGATCCACAGGGTGATTACCTAGCCATTTCGCCGCGTAACACCCACAATATCCGTAGTTTCTCCTCTTTATGCATAATTTAGAACCAGTATTTACCCCTATTATTTATTACTACTAATTAATATATATAGTTAACTATATTACTACCTTAGTAATCCTAACACTAATTAGTAGTTAAATACTACTATTTAGTACTATAGATTAGTAAGGTACTACTAAAAGAGGTAATTTCTTTATTAATTATTTATAGTAGCCCTAATTAGTTACTAAGAATCTTATTTATAAATAGCTTTATAGTAAGATTACGCTATACGCCTATTATAAGTTAATTTATATTACCTAGTAGTTATATCCCCTTAATATAGTAAAAGTAGTATAAATTTATATCCCTTACATAAGTAAATTAACTTTATTACTATATAAGAAGTCCTCTACCTAACTATAAAAAACACCTTACTTTATATACTAACTTACTATTAATTGGTAACTATTTACTTTTAACTTTTCTTTTTATTATAAGCCTATAAAGCTTACTAGCTAACTTTTTATTTATATATATTTCTTTTATTCTTACTAAGTTATTTCTTATTACTAATATAATAGCCTATTTATTACCTATAAGCTTACTAAAGGTAAAGTTTTTTTCTTATTTATTATAATAGGATTTATAGTAGTAGCTATAGCTCTTAGTAATTAGTTACTTTACGCTTAGTAACTTACTCTTACTATAGATTCTATCTATAGTCCTATATATATAGGAGGAATCTATAAGCTTAAGTCTTATAATATACTAATACCTACTATTAAGCCTTACCTAGTTAAGTGCCTATAGCTAATATTTTTATAATTCTTAAGCTTTTATCTCTCTTAAGTAAGTAGTATAAGTAAAATAAATTAAAATAATACTAAATATACTAACTAATTACTAATATATTACTAATATATAGCTAGTATAAATAAACTATAGCTACTTAAAACTTAATACCTAATAGGCTTAAATATAAGTAATAATTAAAGTATAATATATATAATAAGTAAGTAGTATAAATAAGTAAGTAGTATAAATAAGTAAGTAGTATAAATAAGTAAGTAGTATACCTAATAGTACCCCTAATATATTATATAAGAGATATTAATAATAAAATAATTAAATTAATTAAAACTACTTAAAATCCTCCTCTCTAGATATTTCTTTATTAAACTAATACGTTTATATATTATAACTAGTGTTTCTATAGACGCTATATTACTATTAGCTTATCTTAGTCCTTAGTTAATAACTACTACTTTAATACGTTTTATTTGTAGTTACAGAAAGGGCACGAGCTGCACGCGACTTAGTCTCGTCAGACGCATTCGCGGGAACCCAACGTTCACCGCTGTCTTAGATTTCCTCGAGGAACTTGAATGCGAAATTACATATCCGGATCGTCTTAGTACCCACGAACACCACACGTTGGACCCAACGTCAATATTCTACTAGTTAGAGATTTTTTTTTAATAAGTTTAAACTAAAAAAAATACTTTTATTAGGTTATTTAGTGTTTAAGAAGTCTATAGAGCAGGTGTTATTAAGAGGGACCTTAAGGGTATTAAAGTATATAGCTTAATATTAAGCTTAAAAGTACACTTTTTATACTTAGAGGGATAAGTCTAGCCCCCTTAAAACCTCTTTAAATATTCTTTTTTATAATTACTTTTATAAAAGCCTTATAAAATATAAAAAGAAAGTCTTTTTTTATAATATAGGTATTTCTTTAGTATATTTTTTCCTTAATTTCTTAACTATAAGCTATTTTTAAAGGCCTAAAATATTTAATATCTAAGGGCTAAAGTAAATAAAATAGATAAGGTAGTATATAAAAAGTAATAATATTTCTTTTTTAGTAAAATAGCTTAAAATTTATAAAGTAGTAACCTTTATAACTATTAATAATAAGAAGGTAATATTAACTTTTTATATATAGCTTTATATACTATTTAAAGTGCTAGGCCTAATTTAGGCCTTTTTTATTTATTATTTATTTATTTTTAGATATTATAATAGCCTAGTTATATAAAAAACTAGTTTTTATATAGTAAGTAAAAAGATAATATTAGCTTATAATAATAATATATAATAGAATATAGTAACTAAATAAACTAATAGCCTAAATAACTATAACCTATTTATAATTACTAAGTTATATTATTTTTATATTTAAACGCCTTTTAGTACTTATAATAACTATTCTAGCTATAATCTAGCCTATTATAAACCTAGTCTTATTAAAGTTATAGATATCTAGCTTTATAATACTATATTTTATAATTATATTTACTATAAAAAAGAACTATATATTTATTATATTAAGATCTTTATGTTAGGCTTTTTTATAGTTATACTTCTAAAAAAATATATTTAAAGCTATAGTTATTACTTTATAAAGTTTAAGGCCTAGTGCTTCCTAATAGAGGGTATATTATAGTTAGTAAGTAGTTAATTAGCTATATCTTTTATACTACTAATCTAAAGAGGAAATAATTAAGAATCTAGGTTAAGAATATACTTAACTAGCTTTTTTTTCTTTAAGTATAGTTAAATTTTATAAGTTTAGTATAGTGTTATATTATAATAGTGTACCCTTTAATTATTAGTAAAGTATACTTAAGGGGACTAAGTAGATCTTTACTATAGCCTAAGCACTAAGTTTTAGGTTTTGTTTTATAGCCTAGACAGCTAAGTTTAATTAGGCTTCTTTATTTTATATAGATATTACTATAGTAAAAGGAGAATACTTTATAATAATATAGGTAGTAGGTTTATAGGTGTATATACTACTTACTTCTTATATATATTAATACTAAAAACGTTTATATAATAACTTAATAAAAAATAAATAGAAAATAACACTATTAAAAGGATTTAATACACTAGACTTCTATATAGCTACTAATAAGGTTAATAAGGCTAATAAGGCTTTTATTACTAAATAGTTATATAGTAAGTAAAGTATAAGTATTAGAATCACTAAGGTAGTAACATAGTTAACTATATATATTAATAGGTAATTAATAAATGATAGGGGTAAATACTAGTTCTAAATTATACGTAAAGAGAAGAAACTATTATAGGTGTTACGTAATAAGATAGCTAGGTAATTACTCTATAGATCCCTAGTAGATCTATAGTTAATTAGCTATAGTTTCTCTAGCAGATTAGCGTTAATCTATAATACTAATTATCAAGGTAATAGTTAAGATTATAATAGTTCTCTTATATACGCTATGTTTATAGATAGGCCTAATATAGTCTATAGTGTATTTTTTACCTCTTATTATCTATATAACCTAATAGAATTTCTGCGTGTAAACTTATGATGGTCACATAATGTAAAGTGGTTGAGCACAAAGGATTCAGCAGTTGTAAGGGGCAGAGTCGTGAGGACTATAACTATGAAAGGGATCACACTTTTCCTGATGAATTATCATGGCAGACGCCAAGTATTCTTATACTTCTTTATCTTATATTTCCTCTATTATAGAGATTATCTATATATAATATATATATATTTATAGCCTACTAACCTAGTAAATTAATATACATCCTAACTACGTAAGTATGTCTAATTACGTAATTAACTAAAGATTAGAGAAGGTACTAGAATGTCTAAGATCTCTTAAGACCCTACCTTCTAACTCTATTACTTCTTATAAGGTTATTACTTCAAGTTAGGGTTATTTACTTAACGTTATTAGGCTACGTAACTAAGGGTTAATTTATAAGTAGCTTACGTAATTATAAGGTATTCTAGTAAGCTAAGTATAGCTATATAAGGGCTAGAATTCTTCTTGTTTCTAGTTTCCTTTTTCCTTCTCTCTCTAAGTAAGCAAATAGTTAACAATCTAACTACTATACTCTCTTTTAATTATATGTCCTTATACCTTCTATTTAGCTACCTAAGGTATAAGTATTTATATCCCCTTTTTATCTTCTATTCTTGCTTCTATAGGGTATATCTTTAGAAAGAGATATACTCTCTTATATTCTCTTAAGCTAGAATTCTCTATCTAAGACACTAGCTTATCTATTATACTATTAATATTCTTTATAGGCGTTATAGTAATGCCCTATTAAATATATTAATCTATTATTATTATCTTAAGGACTAGTCTTTACTATATAGCTAACCTTACTATCTTTATTATCTCTATTATCTTCCTTAATATTAAAGATATTTTAACCTCTATACTAACTGTTATAAGATAAGGTAGTAAGTGCCTATAGTTAGGAGATAGATAGATAGTAAGGACTAGATACCTAACGTATACGTAATATATTATATATACTTTAGGTATATATCCCTTTAGTAGGTAACTATTTATAAAGAAAAGCTTAACTATAAATCTACCTCTTATTTATTAACTATCTTATCTTATATTATTTATTCAGCTTCTTATTATTACTTACCTTACTTTAGTACTTTACTATTACGTTTTACGTTTATACTATATTACCTTATATTACTATTATAGCCTAGCTTTATTCTATTAGATTTATAAGGTCTACTAAGAAGGCTATATTGAGTAGTAGTATAACTATTTTAATTTATACTATTTTATTACTTCTTTTATCTTTATTATTTTATCAAGACTTTCTTTTTACTACTATATAGTAAAGAAATATATATACCTTAATAAAAGTAATAGGCTAAGAAATATAATATACTAAAAACGCTTTAACTTAGGTAGATCTCTGAACTTAGGCGTCTCTATATATAGCTTTAGTAAGATTTATCTTATAAGATTACTTAGTAGCTACCTTAAAGTCTTTATAATAATATATAATCTCTTATAACTATAAAATCTAATAGAAATATACTATACTACTTTAGTAGTAACTAAGAATAAGGCTTTTAGTTAAATACTAGCTAAGCTAATAACCTTTACTAGGTTAAAAATATATTTTATATAATAAAAAAGATTATTAAAAATATAAGAACTAGCTTACTACTTTTATTAAGACTATATAGTAAGGTAAAGGATATCTAACTATTTTATAGTAACTTATAAAGCTTTTATTTATTTAAAAACCTAGTTATACTAAAAAAAAACCTAACTAAATAAATACTAATTACTTTTTAAAAAAGACGTCTCTAATAACTACTTTTAAATAAAGATATTATAATACGTAATAAACTTAAATAAAAAAGAAGTATTTTTTTAAACCTATTATCTTTTAAGTAAATAGAAACTACTATAATAAGATAGTTTAAGTTTAAGAATAAAAAATAAGAAATTATAAGCCTACTAGGCTATAACACTATTTTACTAGTAGGCCTATTTAGACTATAGTTTTTTATTATACTAAGCTAGTTTCTAAATAGTATAAGCTACTATCCTAAATACTAATAAAAGTAATATATATACTTACCCTTAAGGTAGATATAATAGTTACTACCTTTAGCCTAAGGTTAGGTAAAAAATATAATTCCCTTTAGTTAGTACCTTAGTAAAAAGGCTAATACTATAACTATAGCTATTTAATTAGTAAAGTTAAAGTTAATAGTAAGATAATTATAAAAATATTAAGACTTAATAAGTATAGCCTAGTTATAAAATAACTTTAGCTAGTAAAAGTAGGAAAAAGGCTTATAGTTAAATATGGCTATATTACTTTTACTAATATTAAATATAGAAAAGCTTATAGTAGCTTTTATTTATACTATAACTACTAAAATATAAGTTATAGTAGCACTAGTAATTATTATAGCTATCTTAAGTTATTTCTTAGCCTATATATAAATATTATTTACTATAGAAGTCTTCTAGCCTAATACGAACACTAGAAGGTACTTACTAGACTTTATTTTTTATAACTACTTTATAATATACTACTATAATATAAAGCTTTAAATCTAGGTAGTTAGGGTAACTTATATAAACTCTTTATCTATATAGTGCTTTTATTAAATAGTTAACTAGTAGCTTTATAAATAACTATAAAAGTTATAAGAATTCTAACTAACTAATATAAAGTAAAATATCTTTAAGTAAAAGGGTTAGCTATTAATCTTAAGTTAATTTAGGTACTACTTTAAACTAACCCTTATTAAATTAGAAAAATAGTTTTATAAAACTTACTTTACTACTAATAAAATTAATAAGTAGTATAATATTTATACTTTTACTTAATCTTACTTTATATATACTAAGGTATGGGGTAACTAGACCTAATACTAATAGCTAATAAGGTTTTTTAATAACCTTATACTATAGCTATAGTAATTTATTATAAGCCTAAGGACTATAACTCCTTAGATAAGTATATTACCTTTATTAAGGAAAAACCCTAGGCCTTTCAAGACGCCGCCTTATTATTATAGACTACCTCTATATAGATAAATAATATAGCTAGTTAAAGTAGTATAAATAATAATATACTGCTATAAGAGAATATAGTAAAAGAACTAAAAGGCTACTACCTCTAAGATAAAGACCCCCTAAAGGCTAATAAAGAGGATATAGCCTTATAGGGATCTAATAATAATAATAACTAGTAATAATAAAATAACTACTAGTATAATAAAAACTTTTAAGGAAACTATAAAAAGTACTAACTATATAGTAACTAATAGTAAAAGTATTACTAAACTAACTTAAAAAAGTAAAGCCTAAGACTAGTAACCTTAGTAAGGTCCTTAATAAGAAAAAAGATAGTAATAGTAAGTATAATATATATAAAAAACTAAAAGTAAAGGTTAATTATAATTTATTTAGAAATATAATAAAAGTATAAAAATTAAAATTTATAAGCTTATTAATAAAAAGTATATCCTTAGAACTACTAAGGAGTTCTTACTAGTAATAACTAATACTATAAACTTTATTATATAACTACTAGCTAAGGTTACTATAGCCTTAGTAGACCTTAAGAAAGTCCTCAAAACCTATAAAAAGGTTATCTTATAGTAAAATAAAATTAAGAAGTACCTTATAGAGGTAGCTAAAAGTAATAATAATATAAACTAATTACTAACACTAAGTAAGGCTAAAATCTCTATAACGCTAGGACTCTCTAAAAATATACTATAAAGTAGTAATACTATAAACCTTACTTTCTAGTTAGAGGAGGTAATTAAAGCTATTATAAAACCTAATAAAAAGAGAAACTAGTATAAGTATACTTACTTATAGATAATAATCTAAGTAAATAAAGACTTAAAAGAAAATATAGTATACCTAGATATAGGTATATTAGTTAGTTTAGTAGATTATAAATAGATAATAACATTTACTAAAAACCTATAATTCTTTATAGTAGAACTATAGAAAGTAAAGGCAGTTATATTATAGTTTATACTTATAAAAAACGTTACTTTTAGTATATACTGTAATAAAGTTATAAAATTTATTAAGATAAAGGTCTGTATAATAATTACTAGTAAAGTAGTTAAGAAACTTCTAGCCTAACTGTTACTAAGGACACTAGTTTATAATAACTATAAAGTAGTTATTAACTTTAATATAAAATAAGTAAAACTTTACTTTACTTATAATATAATAATCCTAGTAATAGTAAAAAGCTACTTCTTAGTAATTAAAGAATGATAGTATAATTTACTATAATAATCTAGCTATAGTTAATTAACTATCTTATAGTTAACTTTATTAACCTCCTTAGTAAATATAATAATAATATAAAACTATACAAATACTATATATTCTTAATAAATACTTATATTCTAGATATAATACTAGATTTATAATCTAGTTAAGTAGTATTAGTATATATTAATATAAATACCCTTATTATTATTAGGAAGGGCACTAAGGTTATATAAATCTTCTTAGTCTTAAGAGAAAAAGATATATAAGCTATTAATAAAAAAACACTGGACACTATTAGAAAAAGTAGCTTAGTTAACTTTATTAATATTACTAATAGCTTCCTTAATATAAAGAGGGAGTTTACTATAAAAGCTAAAGAAAAGAAAAAGCTACTAGATATCCTTATACTACTATAAGAGATACTAAGATATTATATATTAAAGCTAGATAACCACCTTATAATTATTAACTACTATAGTATAAAGATTTATAGTAATAGCCTAGAATTTACTAAAAAGCTTAGGATTCTCCTAAATAAGTATAATATCTATTATAACTATAGGTTAATACTTATACTAAATAAAGATAAGATATAACGTATATAATAAGTAAGCACGCTAGATAAGTAAGCGCGCTACTAAACTATAGCTACCTTATAAATATAACTAAGAAGTAACTATAAAATAATAAAAATTATTTTAACTACTTAGAATCCTATTCTTTAGATATTACTTTATTAAACTAGTACGTTTATATATTATATCTAGTGTTCCTATAGGTGCTATACTACTGTTTACCTATTTCTATTCTTAGTCTATAACTACTACTTTAACACGTTTCCTTTTATACCTAAGCTATAGCCTCTCTTTATAACTAAATATCTTATATATTAGCTATAGTAAGAGTTTTTTTTTACCTTAAATAAGTTTTTTTACTTTTCTATATTAGTTAAGTAGGTTATTCTCTTTATAAAGGGCTTTAACCTTAGCCTTTAATAAAGTATTCTTATATATAATTCTTAATACTTCTTTAAAAATATACTTAGTAGCTATTAATCTATATATTAAGAAGCTATCTAAATAATTAATAAAGTAATCCTTAATAAGAGCTTTTTAAGAAGATATCTTTATTATGTTATATAGTGTCTAGAAAGTCTAAGCTAGTAGTGTTTTTAAGAGGGATCTTAAAGGTGTTAGAGTATATAACTTAATATCTAGCTTTAATAAAACACTTTTTAGACTTAAAGGGATAGGCCTTACCTCTTTAAAGCCTTTTTAAATATTTACTTTTATAAAAGCCTACTTAAAGGCGTTATAAAATACTAAAAAGAAGTTATTTTTTATAATATAAGTATTACTTTATTATATTATATCCTTAATTTCTAAACTATATACTAGCTTAAAAGAATTAAAATACTTAATATCTAAGGGCTAAAGAAAATAAAAAAAATAAGGTAGTATAT
>NW_007361279.1:0-11909 GCF_000149035.1 Colletotrichum graminicola M1.001
AGACTTAATAATATTATAAAGAAAAATACTTACTTACTCCTACTTATCTTAAAACTATAAGATTTACTATATAAAGTAAATTAGTTTACTATATTAGATTTAAAAGGAGCCTATAACTTAATTTAAATTAAAGAAAAAGATAAATAGAAAACTATATTTTAAATATAGTAAGGCCTATTTAAGACACTTATTTTACCTTTTAGACTTACTAACACACTAGCTACCTTTTAAACTATAATTAACTATATTCTATAAGAGAAACTTAATATCTTTATTATCTATTACCTTAATAATATATTTATCTTCTTAAAGAACCTTAAAGAATATAAAGAATATATATATTAAGTACTTAGTAAGCTTTAAGAAGCTAAACTCCTAGTTAAACTAAAAAAAAGTAAATTTTATAAGTAAAAAGTTAACTACTTAGGATTTACTATTACCTTAAGTAAAATCTAGATATAAGATAAAAAAATACAGGTAGTTAGGGACTAGCCTATACCTAAGAACGTTAAGGATATATAATTATTCCTAAGACTTATTAATTTTTACTAATAATTCCTTAAAGGATATGTAGTAAAGATAAGACTACTTTAATAACTTATATATAAAAGTATTAAGTTTATTTAGACTAAGAAATATAAAGAAGTATTTAATAAAATTAAGGCCTTAGTCTCTTTAGAACTTATTACTAAGATTCTTAACCTAAATAAACTATTTAAAGTTAAAACTAACGCCTTAGACTTTACTATAGGCAGATAACTAGGATAATAAAATAAAAAAGAAAAACTATACTTATATGTATTCTACTTAAAAGCCTTCTATAGACCTAAGTTAAACTACTAGATCTATAATAAAGAATTAATAGTAATTATTAAAGTATTTTAAGAATAAAGACTACACCTATTAGGAACTAAGTACTAAGTTCTAGTGTATATAGACTATAAGAACCTTTCTTACTTTACTATATTAAAGGCTCTTAATAAATAATAAATTAGATAGTTAGAATTTCTATTAAAATATAACTTTAAAATTATCTACTATAAGGGAATAGAAAATAGTAAAGCAGACATACTAAGCAGAAGGACAGACTATAAAGTCCTAGTTCTAGAGGAAATATAGGTTATCCTTAAATATAATAATAATAGTAATATTATACTAGCTTAAAAACTTATTATAATTAGTAGATATAGTAATACTAGTATAACTAAAAGAATAACGCCTAAATAGATCTATAAGATATATAGCACTAAGGTATATAAACACTAAGGAATTATAAAGATATTTAAATAAATTAGATAATATTATAATAAAAAAGTTATATATAAAGAAGTAGCTTTAGTAATTAAGGACTATAAGATATATAAGAAAAATAAAAATAGTACTTATAAGCTATATAAGTAAATATAACTACTACTAGTACTACTAAAAGTATAGCACTTAATCTCTTTAGACTTTATTATTAAACTACTAAAGTTAAGAGAACCTCTTATAAAGATATACTATAATAGCGTTCTAGTTATTATTAACTAACTTATAAAGTACACTTACTTTATACTATACCTAGAGTTAAGTATAGTAAAAGACCTAGCGTATACCTTCTTAAAATATATTATTAGTAACTATAGTTTACTAAAGGAAATTATTTTTAATAGAGATAAGCTATTTACCTTAAAGTTTTAGAAATCCTTAATTTTATAACTTAGTATAGACTATAAACTATCTACTATATTCTACTTATAAACTAATAAATAAATAAAAAAAATTAATTAAATACTTAAGTAGTATTTATAATACTATATTAATTATAACTAAAATAATTAGGTACTACTATTACTTATAGCCTAATTTATTTATAATAGTACTATTAAAGAAAGCACTTAAAACTTACTATTTTACTTAAACTATAGATTTTAGCTAACTACCTATAGAGAACCTAAAAAAGGCCTATAAGTATCAAAAGCTATAGCTAATATTAATAAAATAAAAGAACTTTAAAGTAAAGTAGCCCTAGACTTAGAATTTATTAAGATATAAATAAAGAAATATACTAACACTTTAAGGATTAAGAGACTAACCTTTAAAAAAGGGGATAGTATATACCTCTTATATAGAAATATTAAAATAAAGTAACTAAGTAATAAACTTAACTATAAGAAACTTAGACTATTTAAGATTCTTAAAAAGATTTTTAGTATTAACTATAAACTTAACTTACCTAATATAATAAAGATTTACTTAGTTTTCTATATTATACTACTAAAACTAGTACTATAAGAGTTAAACACTAATAACTATATTATTATTAAACTATATAAACTAGAATATAAAGTTAAAAAAATTATTAACTAATATTATAAAAATAGAAAAAAATAATACCTAGTTAAATAAAAAAATTATAAACATAAAGATAATTTATAAGAACTAATTAAGAACTTTTAATATTTTTAGTAGCTTCTATAGGCATACTAAAGTCAAAACTTACTAAGTCTAGATTACTATATATAGCACTTTAGTTAACTACACTAAAGGCACTATTAGACTATACCTTATAAATAACTATAGATTTCTCTAGAACCTTTATAGACTTATTAAGAAGAGTATCTAGGATACTTTAACCTTTCTTAAACACTATTTTATTTACTTACTAAAGATAATTTAACTTTACTAAAGACTTATCTATTTTAGCTTACGCCTTTTATAGTGCTATAGTACGCTTTTAAAGAAGCTGTTTAGCCTCTTCCTCTTTATAATCTAGTTAATTAGACTTAGTTAGAAGATAATCTACTAGCACTTATTAGAATAAGAAAGTTAATAAGGAAAAAAGCTTTATACTTATAAATAGTATTTATAGTTATATTATATAAATAACTATAATAAGTATACTTATAACACTTTAACTTTTTTATAAGTATCTTATAGTAATAACCTACTAACTAGTAAAAAAAATAAGGCATAACGTTAAAACTAAACTCCTTTATTACTAAAGTAAGTTTTAGGTAATATTATATAGAAAAAGCTTTTTAATAATCCTTTTTACTAAATATTATATTAGTATTATAAGAAAAAAAGAAAAACATAATTAATAACTCCTTAACCTAGGAGACATAACCTACTTATATAGGCCTTAAGGGTAAGATCTTTTAGAGAGAAGACTTAATATTATAACTTAATAAGTTATAGGCTATATTACTTTACCTAACAGATAGATAGTAAGTAGTAGTAGTATTTATATAAATAAAAAATAAAGAATAAATAAATAACTCCTTAAAATAAAAGAACTATAGTATAAGTTATATAAAGATAAGAAAGTAATTATAAGATAAGGTAATTACTAGTAATTATAAAAGTAAGCGCTTACTAGTATCTACTAAGCGCTTACCTTATATAAGGATAGTAATTACTTATAACTATTAGTTAAAGAAACTATTTAGGGAATAGTTAGGACTTATATATAGGATAGACTTAGACGTACTTAAGGACAGACTCTTATAGCTCTTTAGTAATTAACTTATAATATATTCTTTAAATACCTTTTAGTATCTAACCTTAGCGATTTAATTAACAAGAAGCTATATAAGCTGCCTTATAACCCTAAGCCTTAACTAATTACTAGGTAATTAATAGAGATAACAAAGAAGAGGAATACTGTTAACTAGGTACTATCCTCTGCTTACTATTAGTAGAAACCCTACTGTCTAGAAACTGGCCGAAACATCTTACTTTAGTAACTTATTACTAACTAATTATTAACTTAGCTAGTTAAAGCCTTTTTTTAGTATTATAAATACCTTTATACTTAGTTTTATTTACTAAGTAGTTACTTTTTATTATCTTTTTTTTTATTAAAGTCTTTTTTAAATTATTATTAGTATTTATTATTATTTTTTAAACTTATTTTTTAGCCTTAAAATTATTTTTATATATAATAACTTTACTATTATTATAAATATTTTTTTTATATATACTTTACTTTTATTTACTTTATTTTTTAATTTTTTTTATTTTTTACTTTAATAACTATTTATTATATAGTTATATAGGTACTAAAACTAGGCGGGAAGTTAATACATAAGATAGTAGGATAGCTAGCACACACGTAACTAAACCAAACTATACTACCTAAGGCCTCGTCGCCAGTGCACCCTGAGCGCCTACGAACACAAAGGTGACTCACTAACCCCTATCTAAGTAGAAACAACACTCTGAAATAATGGCCCTTGGCCTGATCAGGGCTAAGGTCATTAAAAGAGAGTCTGTTACTAATTAGTAGTTAATCTTAGTTAGTAATGCTGTTTTTGCTAAGTGGTATAGGGCCTGTGTGTAATAGATTGTAGTGTACGCTTACACCTTTATAAGGGATACACTGCTAATTTAGGCTAGTAAGGCCTAATTAGGGCGGTAGAGAACAAAAGGACTAGCAGGGTTAATCTAGTTACTATAATAATAGAGTTATGCTTTAAAGGTAGGGGGTAACTTATTAGTGTTAAATTCTATAATCTATTTATCTTCTTAGTCTTAATTAGTATTCAATGTCCTGATTAGGACGATATAGGCTCTACTAGCTAGAAAAACATATATAAAAGTAACTTAAAGAAAACCTAAAATCCTGCCCTATTCTTGACACGGTCTGATAGGTGATGGATTGGTTAACTATCTAGGAGCTAGGAGCTACAGCTGGCAGCGGCTGTCTTATAGCCTGCTGACAGGTGGGGACAAGTGGGGCACCCGCTAGGCCCACCAGTCGGCAGGATATACGGTCCAACCGATGGATCCACCGGCAAGGCCGTAAAGTGGGTCCAAGGTTAGCCGCAGTTATCCTGTGACAAGTGCCCCCCTTAATTAAAATAATCGTCATATAGCAATTATTTAAAAAAAAAAAAAAAAAGAAAAAGGAAATTAGCTAACTAGTAGTATAATTAACTAATCTAACTATAGGTCTTAGGCTTCTATAAGGCTATTACAGCCGTTATAGAAAAGGTATACCTAAGGTTAGTAGTTATTATAGTTATTATAGTTACTATAGTTACTATAGTTGCCTTCTTCTCTATATCCCTTATTATACTTATCTCTATAGTTATTAAAGTCTCTATATCCCTTAGTGTTATCTCTTATACTATCTCTATTATTACTATAGTCTTAGTCACTATTATAACTAGGTAGGTAGGTAGGTTAGCTAGGTTAATAGTACGTAGGCTAGCTAGGCAGCTAGTATAGTAAGGCTAAAATAGCTAGTAAGGCTAGCTAGCTATAAGTAGCCTAGGTTAATTAATCTAGCTTATAGAGATATTCCTTATTATTATAGTAATAATCCCTTATTAAATAGATTAATCTACTATTATTATCTTAAGGGCCTATCTTTACTATATAGCTACTGTTATTATCCTTATTATCTTCCTTATTATCTTCTTTATTATCTTCTTTATTATTATCTAAAGTATCTTAACTTTTATACTAAGCAGCTTTATAAGGTAGCACTAGTAAATAGTTAAAAGCCTTATGCTTATAGAGTTATATTTCTACCTTTTGCTTCTAAATCTACTAGTAAAGAGATTTACCTCTAGGTAGGTTTCCTCTTCTAAATCCCTATAGCTATTACTAGTATTCTTAAGTATATAACTTAAAGAGTCTCCTTATTACTTTTATAAAGTTATATACTAATAGTAGTAGGCTAGTAAATTAGTAGTAGTTAGGCTGTAGTGTTAGTAGTAGTAATCTAGTGTATCTTAGTAATAGAGAAGTGTCTTTTAGTAGTAGTAGTAATAGGCTGTTACTTCTTTATCTAATAGCTACTGCCTTTTTATAAAAAGCCTTAATAGCTAGGTTAAGCTTTATAGTAGTAAGAAGTGTTAGTAGTACTAGTAATATAGATTACTTACTTATAAGTAAAAATAGTAGTAAAAATATTATTAAGATTAACACTAGTAATAATAAAGTTAATAGTAAAAATAGCTAGGATAGTAATAGTAATAAAGGCTTATAGTCTAGTAGATAGTAGAAAAAAGCGTTTTAAGATATAAAGTCTTAATAGTAAAGTTAGTAGTAATAAGGGCTATAATTATTTATATATATATAGTAAAAAAGTATAGATTATAAAGGAAATTTAGTATTACACTTTTAGTAAGGCTTAAGTTAATAATATTATTATTTAAGCTTTTTAATTAATAGTAGCTTTAGTAGTAGTAAATTTAATAAATTAATAAGTAAAAAAGAAGGTAAAAAGGAGTGTAATAAAGGAAAAAAAGGATAGTAAAAGTAAGGTTATTAGCTAGAGGGATAGCGGCTTTAGCTAGATTAAGAGGTCTAGTAATAGCTAGGCTAGCAGGTAAAAAACTCTACTAGTAGGTATATATTAGTAACTAGCTAGTAAAGATATAGCTTCTAATTAGTTACTAAGATAACTAATTAAATAGCTTTTAGTAATTAGCGTATTTACCTCTTATTAGGTAATTAATAGTAGTAAAGGGTTAATACCTATAGATTATAATATAGTTATACTACTACTTAATATAGTCTAATAGGTAATAGATTAGTTAACTATCTAGAAGCTAGGAGCTATAGCTAGTAGCAGCTGTCTTATAGCCTGCTAATAGGTAGGGATAAGTAAGGCACCTGCTAGGCCTACTAGTTAGTAAGATATATAGTCTAACTAATAGATCTACTAGTAAGGCCGTAAAGTAGGTCTAAGGTTAGCTATAGTTATCCTATAATAAGTGCCCCCCTTAATTAAAATAATTATTATATAGTAATTATTTAGAAAAAAAAAAAAGAAATTAGCTAACTAGTAGTGTAATTAACTAATCTAACTATAGGTCTTAGGCTTTTATAAGGCTATTACAGCTATTATAAAAAAAGTATACCTAAGGTTAGTAGTTATTATAGTTATTATAGTTACTATAGTTACTATAGTCGCCTTTTTCTTTATATCCTTTATTATACTTATCTCTATAGTTATTAAAGTCCTTATATCCCTTAGTGTTATCTCTTATATTATTTTTATTATTACTATAGTCCTAGTTACTATTATAACTAGGTAGGTAGGTAGGTTAGCTAGGTTAATAGTATGTAGGCTAGCTAAGTAACTAGTATAGTAAGGCTAAAATAGCTAGTAAGGCTAGCTAGCTATAAGTAGCCTAAGTTAATTAATCTAGCTTATAGGGATATTCCTTATTATTATAGTAATAATCCCCTATTAAATAAATTAATTTACTATTATTATCTTAAGGGCCTATTTTTACTATATAGCTACTATTATTATCCTTATTATCTTCCTTATTATCTTCCTTATTATCTTCCTTATTATCTTTTTTATTATTATCTAAGGTATCTTAACCTCTATACTAAGTAGTATTATAAGGTAGCGCTAGTAGATAGTTAAAAGCCTTATACTTATAGAGTTATATTTCTACCTCTTACTTCTAAATCTGCTAGTAAAGGGGTTTACCTCTAGGTAGGTTTCCTCCTCTAAATCCCTATAGCTATTACTAGTATTCTTAGGTATATAACTTAAAAAGTCTCCTTATTACTTTTATAAAGTTATATACTAATAGCAGTAAGCTAGTAAATTAGTAGTAGTTAGGCTGTAGTGTTAGTAGTAGTAATCTAGTGTATCTTAGTAGTAGAGAAGTGTCTTTTAGTAGCAGTAGTAATAGGCTGTTACTTCTTTATCTAATAGCTACTACCTTTTTATAAAAAGCCTTAATAGCTAGGTTAAGCTTTATAGTAGTAAGAAGTATTAGTAGTACTAGTAATATAAATTACTTACTTATAAGTAAAAATAGTAATAAAAAGATTATTAAGATTAATATTAGTAATAATAAAGTTAATAGTAAAAATAGCTAAGATAGTAATAGTAATAAAGGCTTATAGTTTAGTAGATAGTAAAAAAAGGCGTTTTAAGATATAAAGTCTTAATAGTAAAGTTAGTAGTAATAAGGGCTATAATTATTTATATATATATAGTAAAAAAGTGTAGATTATAAAGGAAATCTAGTATTATACTTCTAGTAAGGCTTAAGTTAATAACGTTATTATTTAAGCTCTTTAATTAATAGTAGCTTTAGTAGTAGTAGATTTAATAAATTAATAGGTAAAAAGAAGGTAAAAAGGAGTATAATAAAGGAAAAAAAGGATAGTAAAAGTAAGGTTATTAGCTAGAGGGATAGCAGCTCTAGCTAGATTAGGAGGTCTAGTAATAGCCAGGCTAGCAGGTAAAAAACTCTACTAGTAGGCGTATATTAGTAACTAGCTAGTAAAGATATAGCTTCTAATTAGTTACTAAGATAACTAATTAAATAGCTCCTAGCGATTAGCGTATTTACCTCTTATTAGGTAATTAACAGTAGCAGAGGGTTAATACCTATAGATTGTAATATAGTTATACTACTACTTAATATAGTCTGATAGGTAATAGATTAGTTAACTATCTAGGAGCTAGGAGCTATAGCTAGCAGCAGCTGTCTTATAGCCTGCTGACAGGTGGGGACAAGTGGGGCACCCGCTAGGCCCACCGGTCGGCAGGATATACGGTCCGACCGATGGATCCACCGGCAAGGCCGTAAAGTGGGTCCAAGGTTGGCCGCAGTTGTCCTGTGATAATTCTAGTACTTTTTTTTTAAATATAAATACTTCTTAAGTTTTTTTTATATAAGATTTTTTTAATTTTTTTATTATAGTTTTACTAAGTAATTATTATTTATTTTTTATATTTTTTACTTTTTTATTTTTATTTATAGTCTTATTACTAAGTTTTTTTTACTTTCTTACTAATTATATTTTATTTTAGTAAGTTTTTTACTTTTTTTTATTAATTTATTTTTATTTTTATAATAAAGATTTTATACTTATAATTATTAATATTAATACTATAAGTATTTTTAAGCTTTTTTATAATAAGAAAAAAAGCTTTAATAGCTTTAAAAATAATATATCTTATATAAATTACTTTAAATAGCTTTATTATAATACTAATTACTTTTTTTATTAATAAAAGACTTATATTACTAAGTATATAACTTATATTATTAATAAAAAGAAATATTTTATAATATATTCTTTTTAACTTTTTAGTTATTTATTATTATTATTAATACTTTTTTAGGTTTTTAATAAGCTTTAAGAAGTAGCCTAAAAGACCTAAAATTATTTTATATATTTATACTTAGTTATTACTAACTATTAGCTAACTAACTTCTAATATTAGAACATTTAAAATACTATTTTATATATCTTTTTTTTAAGTTTATATTACTAATTATATTACTAACCTTTTAATAAGTATTAGCCTTATTAACTTAAGCTATATTATTATTTAAAAGCTTACTTTAAACTATAAGTATTTTAGTCTTTTAATTAAGGTTTAGGTAAGTTACTATATCTTTACACTACTTTAAGTAGTTAACTTTCTTATTTAAGTAGGTCTTATTTATAGTAGTAAGGTTATTAGTTACTTTAGCTAGCTTTAGCTTATCTATATTTATAATTATAGTTATACATTAGCTTTATAAACAAATATTAAGTTTCTTAATAAGTACTAAGATAAAAAATATAATAATATTACTTATAAAAGTATTTTAACTACTTTTATAAGTAGCTAAAGTTTTATATTATTATTAGTAACTATATTAATAATCTTATTTTTACTTATAGTATAACTATTACTAGTTTTATACTTATAACTTATAGTAATAAGACCTAGACTTCTTAAACTAAGTATAAGTTAGTTAAAGCTACTAAGTCTCTATTAAAGTATTACTATACTTTTAAGTCTAAGCTTAATTTTTTTTTTAATAAGGGTTTTAATAAGAAGGCTAAAAGTTAATTAGATAAATATAAGGCTAATAAAAGAAATAAGGTTTTACTAAGTACTTATATTATAAATACTAACCTTTATAAAAGGTAAACCTTTATAAATAAGTAAAAAGAAATAGTATTATTAATAAGACTATAAAGAAAAAGTATAATACTAATATATATACTACTAGGCTTACTTATAAGGCTAAAAAAAAGCATAAAGTAGTAATTACTAAGTAAAAGGCTAATAAAAAACATAAGTCTACCCTTACTTCTTATAAGTATTTTTATAATATTCTTTTTATAAATTAAAAGTATATATATATTATTTACTAAAAGCTTAATAACTAAGAAAAAGCTTATAAGTATAAGTATACTTATAATAATAAAGAGCTAGTTCTTTATATACTACTTAATAACTAAGTATTTACTACTTAGTATGATAAGAAAAAGGAAGTTATAACTACTATTATAAAGAAGTATAAATTAGACTAAGAGGATTTTAAGGCTTTATTTTTTAAAGAAGATAATAATTTGACTAGTAATAAAGGTGATAATAGTAAAAGTAGTAAAAGTAAAAATAATAATGATAGTAATAAAGTAATAGTTTTATAATAATCTTTTTAGTTTAGCTATTTTTTTATTTGCTTAACTATCAATAATACTAACTATTTTATATACTTTTACTAACTAGTCTTTAGGTCTTAGTCTTTTATTATTTTCTTATTAAAATACCTTAAGTTACCTTTTAACTTATCTTAATAAGAAGAGGTTTTATAATCTTTTTACTTTAGTTAGGTAATTCTTTAGTAATATTAATATACTACTTATAATTATCTTACTTTTTATATCTTTTTTATATACTTTTTATATATTAATACTTTTTGTTTATATTTTAAAGATATTTTTCTAGCGCTTATATATTATATTAAATTAGCTATCTTACTTACTTAATAAGGTATTAACTAAGACTTATTAATTCTTAGCTATTTATAATCTTTTTTACTTCTTACTTATTTAGTTTATTTTTTAGTTTAAGTAAAACTAGTTTACTTTTAGTAAAGCTTTACTAAGTCTTTTATGGGCTAATTTTTATACTTAAAAGTATATTATATAGTTAGTAATACTATTTTAAGAGTTATACGTAGTCTACTTATAACCTAATTTACTTTATTATAATAATATAACTAAATTATAATACTAACTTTTTTTAAACTTAAAGTTTTTTATTAATAGTCTAATAATCTTTTTATAAAAGTATTCTTTTAGTATATAGTATTTATTATATCTTTTTACTTATAATCTTATAGCTTCTTACTGATATATTAATATAAAGTTTTATAACATAGTTTATTTACTTTTATATACTTTAGACTTTTACTTTTAATATTAATAGTATATAATTTATATACTAAAAGTTATAACTATATAATACTTTTATTAGTAAAAAGCTAGTAATAAAGTACTAACTATTATTATATATAAATACTACTTTTAGTAATAATACTACCTATTTACTTAATAATCTCTTAGTATATACTTAGGGTTAGTAAATAAGTTAGCTAGTTACTTATTAAGTCACTAGTCTAGCTAGTTAAGTTAGACTTAAGTTAGCTATTTAATTTAACTTAACTTAACTAGCCTAGTCCTAGTTAAGTAGTAGCTAACTAGTAATAACTAGTTATAACTAGTTTTAACTTATAATAAATAAATAAGATATTACTTATAAATTATATTATTTTAAAAATTTTATAATAAAGTAAGTTAAATTTATTATTTAAGTAAAAATATAAATAATAGTTAACATACTTATATAGTAAGCTACGTATTATAGTAAGCTATATATGTCTATAACTTTTCTACCTTTTTAACCTTTACACCTACTTTCCTTTACGTATAAATATAAACTCTTCCTCTAAAGAAAGCTAGATTATCCTTACCCTTTAAGCTATTGAAAAAGACCTAAAAATGTCTATATAAAAAGCAGCTACTACCTTTAAGGTCTCTAAATTAACCTTTAATACGTAACAAGTTAGTATACTTTTATAAGATAAGATATATCTATAATTAAAAAAGATAATAGAAGTAGAGAAAGAGGTAATTCTTAAGAGGGTTATTAA
>NW_007361280.1:0-11904 GCF_000149035.1 Colletotrichum graminicola M1.001
AATTAATATAAATTATAAGTGTTAAACTATAAGATTAAGTATAATTATACCCTAATTAGGTAGGTAATTACTTCTAATTGTCTTATGTTATTATAATTAAAGGTAAATTATAAAGAGGCTCTAGTTTAATTAGAAGGTAGGTATAAGTATAAAGGATAAATTCTATATGTTTATCTCTAAACCTATTAATACTGACTTATATCTTTATACTTAATTAGGATTAGAATCTTCTAATTAGTCTGCATACTACCTTACTTTAGGCTAATTGCCCTACCTTGCTCTAATACTAAATACCTAAATAAGTAGTTAGTTACTTAAGGACACTATATAATATACTATATAAAATACTTAAAATAGCTATTATAGTTATAATTAATAAATATTTAATACTAAAACTAGTAGCTTTTACTACTAAACTAGCTAATAATTTTATAAATAACTATACTACTTAGAAAAAAGCACTAAAAGACCTTAGTAGCTTACTTAAGAAGATAATTAAGATAAAGATTTTAAATTTAGAACTTTAAGTATAACTATCTAAAAGACGCTTTAAAATTATACTAAGAAGTTATTATAAAAAGCTAATTAAAGAGGTAAGAATTAATAAGACGCTTTAATTAGAAAGGAAAAAGTATACTTATGTTAAGAAAAAGCTTAGTAACTAAGTCAAGTTTAGTACTATATAAGTATATAGTAATAAGCTTAAGAGTTAAGTTAGTAGTTAGCTACTATAGTATAATTATTTACTTAAGCTAAATATTAAAGTAATAAGATTTAGAAAATATAGTAAAGTAGTTAACCTTATTAAGGAAATTTAAATAAGCTAAGGTAGGTTAATAGTTATTTAAAAAAAGATTATTAATAAGGTTAAGTTAAAAAGAATAAGGGTTAAATTTAGAAGTAAAAAACCTAACCTTATATTATAAGTAGAAAAAAGATCTAATTAACTCCTTTAGAAAGAAAAAGTAGCAAATTATAAGTTAGCTTTCTTTTAGTAAGAATAAGTTACTAGCTATTAATAATAAATCTAATAAAATCCTATAAGAAAGGCTAGAAACCTATTTACCCTTAAAGAAAAAAGTAACTATAGTAAAAATAATAACTACTAATTAAAGGACGTTTTTTTAACTTAAGTATAGTTACTTATTTCCTAGTATTAAAGCTTTTTCTTAATTACTTATAATTTTCAATTAAATACTATACCTTTTACTAAAAGGTTCTATAAAAAAGATTTAGTAATATATTAGGATGAATAGTTCTATATATATACCTCTTTTATTTATTCCTTTTTTTTTTTTACTTTACTTCCTTTAATTAATCCCTTACTTACTATTTACTTTTACCTACCTTTAATTAAGGAGTTCTTTCCTTTTTAAGAGTAGTAATTTATAAGCCTTACTACTTAGTAGCTATATAAACTACCTTTTTTCCCTTTAAATATAACTTCTTTTTTTCTACTAATAACTAAATAATATAATTAGATTTACTAACCTAATAAGGCTACTTCTTTTTTACTACTTTTACTACTTATTTAGTTTAGAGTTACTTTAATTAAGATAAAAATAAGATATCTTTTTACTTTAGTTTTTCTTTTACTATATAGCCCTCTTCTTACCTACTTACTATAAGAACGTTATAAATTTAAAACTACTATATAATCTAGAGCCTAATAAGTAATTTAGTCTATTAATTTAGTAAGAAGGACTTAAATTAATATATTAGCTTTTTAAATACTTTCTTAACTAATTTATATATACCTTAAAAGTTATAATTCTATAACCTAAACGCCTATATATACTTCTAATAATTTACTATACTAAACCTATATATAATACTAACTAGAACTTTATTTATTATTAGATAAGAAGTATAATTCCTAAAATAGATTATTTAAGAAGATACTAATTAGTTCCTCTTACTTTTTATAAGTAGATTTATTAAGTAAAATAACTATTATTAATAAGAGGATATAAGATATAAAGAAGTATAATAGATATTAACTAACTACTATAACTTATAAGGATACTTAATAGCTTAAGTATAAATAGCCTAAAAAGAAATTATAGCTATAATAAGAATTATAATTAGAGAATTAAGTTAGTACTAAAGAGTTACTATTATCTTATACTACTAAAAGAGTATATTAGACCTTAATTAGGAGCTAAAATTAACTATACCCTCTAAAAAAGTACGTAATAATATTAAGTAAAGAACTAATATCTTAGTTTTCTTACTTTTCTTAGTAAAGTATTAACACTTTATAAAAATAATTATTAATTAGAGAGATAGTATAGTCTATAATATAGAAAGAAGGCAGCCCTAACTATTTGCCCTAAAAGGCGTGGCCTAGCTAGATAGATATCTAGGCAGGCTAGGTTAGGGCTTAAGGCAGATAGGCTATCTAGACCCACAGGGCCAGATAGGCCGTGCGCCCAGAAATGCCACAGGGCAGGAACGTCCTTTAACATCTCCCCCTCCCTCTAAGGAAGGAAGGAAGCTTACCTCTAAGGCTCTAGGCCTTATACAATCGTCTCTACCAGGCGCTTCTTTCTTAGTCATCAGGTTCCTAGATGCCTAGACAGAGACGTCTAACTAAGGAAGCTGCTATTATTACGTAATTACACTAGTCTACCTAAGCGTATATAACTAGGCCTATACTTAGCTGCCTCTATAGCACTATCTAGAATCTAGACTAGGAATTAAACCTATAACACTGAGCTAGGAACCTAGTTATGCTACTACTTAACATAGAAAGAAGGCAGCCCTAACTAACTGCCCTAAAAGGCGTAGCCTAGCTAGATAGATATCTAGGCGGGCTAGGTTAGGGCTTAAGGCAGATAGGCTATCTAGACCCATAGGGCTAAATAGGCTGTACGCCTAGAAATACTACAGGGCAGGAACGTCCTATAACAGTCTATTAGTATAATATAATATAGTATAGGGGTTACTTAGAGGCTCTTTTTATTAATAATATTAAAGCTTTTATAAAGTTCTATACTAAACTTAAAGCCCTATTATATATACTTAGCCTAATTTATTCTAGCGCTTATATAGTAAATATAGTTTAGTAAATAAGTAGTTAGGAATATAGCTAATATATTACTAAATAGTTCTAATTAGTACTCTACTTAGGCTTAATATACCTTACCTTAACTAACTTCTAAGATAATAATTATTTTTAGAATATTAACTATAGTAAAAAAGTATAACCTTACTAGGTAACTTAAATTAGCTTAAAGTTTTAGTTTATTAGAAATAACGCCTATAATATAATATATTAAGCACTTAGTATACCTTTAGAAATATAGCTTAAAGAAAGAAAGTAATAAAACCGTTAAAAATAAGGCTATAATTAAAGAACTCTAAGTATTATATTAAGCTCTATTTTAAGTATTAACTAAAATAAATACTAATATAAGAACTATATTTTAAAAGCTTAAAGTTTAACCTTAATATAGACTTTAATACTATAGACTTTAACTTAATAGACTATAAGTATAAAGTTAAATAAAAGACTAACCTTACTATAAGTAAGAGGCTTACTAAAATATAAAGTAAATTAGTATAGCTAAAGAAAAATAAAGTAGGTCTTAATATACCTTAAATACCTCTTTTTTATAATTAAAAAGTAAATAGTTTAAAGTTACTAGTAGTTTACTTAATTAGACTTACTACACCTTAATTAAAGATAGTATATTTATTATCTAAACTATTATTTATAAGAAATACTTTATCTTAATATAAAAGTCTAAAAAAAAGAGTTAGGGTTATTAAAAATACTTTATCTCCTAAGCTACTACTAAAAGGAGTTTAAAAATAATAAAAAAAAGTAAAAAAGAATATAATAAAAGAATAATAATCTAAATAAGAGAAATAAGAGGCCTTATATATTTAGTATACTTAACGCTATACTAATTATTAAAAAAGATATAGTAATATAAACTACTAGCTAAGTAAGTATATACTTAACTATAAGTAGTAAAAGTAAGTTAATTAGTATAAAGACCTAGTAGTAAAGGCTATATTTATTATATAAGTATATATACTATAGTATTTACTATTAGGACTAAAATAATAAAAAGGCTAGGCTAGGTATAATATAAAGGTTAAGTAGGATTAAGCTAATAATATAAATAAAGATAAAGACTAAATTAGACTTAAATTAAGATTTAAGATATAATTTTTCTTTTTAAGATTATACTTAGAAAAATTATAAAGAATAATTAAAGTAAAGATAAGGATTTTATTTATTTAGTAGTTATAAAAAAAAGTCTAATTAGTATTAAGAAGTATAAGTACTTTTTAATTACTTATATTAAATAAAAAATAATTATACTTTTTTCTTTACTTTATTTTTCTTCTTAAAAATCTATATACTAGTGCCTTATTTCTTAATTAATTTACCTAATAAGTAATAACTTAGGTAATAAGGAGCTATTTACCCTATCTAATTAATTTATAAGATTCTAATTAGTATTAAAAGCCTAATTAGATCTTAAAAACTTAATATAATTAGACTAAGTACCTAAGTTACTTTACGTTATAGGGTGTTAGTATGTTTATTTATATATTACTATTATAACTAGAGTCCCTAATTACACCACTACACGCTTTTAGGAGTAATATCTTTATTAACACAGCCTTCCTAGCAGCCGTTACGGTTCTGACAGGATAAAGCTAGGCTGCGGTAGTGTCGTAAAGTGACGTAGTGTAAAGGCAAAGCGTAACAGCAGAGCAGTAAAGCAAGACAAACAATAACAAGGAACTAAACAAATAACACAGGACAAGATAGGTAACAGATAGTAGGTGTATTCATGGTTGACCCTCCTTCTGTGAAGGGTCACCTACTGAAGGGATATATACCTGGGGCACACGTGACGTATCACGTGTGTGTCAGGTATCTAGTCCCTGCTATCTATCTGTCTCCTAACTACAGGCACTTGCCACCTTATCCTGTGACATTTATGTTAATTAATTACTTTGTTATGTATATAACTATTACTATATTATATGTCTATTACTAATTAGCCCTTTCTAAGGGGCAAATGTATAGATTAGGTAGAGAAATCTATCTAAGAAATAACTGGCGCATTTACGGTCAATTGCCCCACATTGCGCCCGTGCGCATGCAGCTAATTCGCCTACTTTGACACATTGAGCCCATCGCGGCCTATTAAGGCCATAGCTGGCCTATCAGCCTTATTGCCCCTTGCTGGCCTATTATTACATTAACAAGGGGTTACTAACAAGTAACGCCTACACGTAGGTAACGTGCCTACCTAACAGATAGATAGATATAAATAGAGATAAAGAGATATAGATAAATACAGATAGATAATAATAGATATAGATAGATATTAATAGATAATAAGTAACAAGAAAAACAAGGAAAAATAAGGGGAATTTCTAGCAAAGAGAAAAAGTTGCTAGTGTTATAATATATCTATTACAGATATTCATTGCGGCAACTGGCCGGGCTAGCCGGATTAACAATCTGGCCGGGCTGGCCGGATTAACCATGTGGCTAGGCCCACCTACTATAGGTTGCGGTATTTAACAGCTGCCTATCTTGCCGGCCACAATAGTTACTCCTCCCCTCTTTACATATAATAGGAATTAACAGTTACCCCCTATTATTTGTCACTTCTACTGATACGTACAGTTAACTGTATTACCACCCTAGTGTAACTAATAAATATATCTTTATTTTATATACTTTATATTAGATATACATTTTAAAGTGTAATATACTAGCTATAAATTAATAGCATAATTTAACATAAACCTTTTAATTAAATTAAATTATGAATAAAATGTTTCCCTGCTCTTGTTGTTTATATTTGTATCCAAGATATATAAATATAAAGATAGATAACCTACAGATTACCTAGTGTCAGTTCATCCTTCTTACCCTCATTCAAACTTTATTATCTAATCCTAACACTCGTTACTTATACACTATCTACAATGCATTTCTACTCTGTTAGCACCTTATTTACCCTGGCTATAGCTGTTAGCGCTACGCCTATCCCGGAGGAGAGGAACTATCTAGCAGCCCGCGACGTCCTGGGTGAGCTGCAGCCCCGGAAATTCAAGGTTTGCTCATCAGTGTTTGAGGACTGCGGTCTCATCAGAGGGAAACTGCCTTGCTGCGGGACCTTACTTTGCAAAAGTGGGACTTGTGTAGAAGTTCGAGTCTTCCCGTCCCCATTCGATAAAGCCTAGGATTACTGTAAAAGTAACGTAAGTTTTTAAGCTCTTGTTACAGAGTGTTGTATCTAGCTAATTCTCTTAGCATTGTCCTCTATTCTATTAAGAACTACTAATAGAGTGTTACGACCCAACAAGTTACAGGTGAAGCTGCCCCACCAGACAAGCACGACTAGCGGGCGGTATGGCATTCGTACAGAACAAAGTGACAGGTCAGACGGATAACTCCTCAGACTTTAAAGAACTATGGTGCAAGTCACGTGAAGATAATGAAAGGGATTACACGAAAAGGTAATCACTAGCAATTACAAAAGTGAGCGCTCACTAGTATCTACTAAGCGCTTACCTTATGTAAAAACAGTGATCACCTACTAGTATCAGATAATGGAAAGAAACAGGACTTGTATATAGGATGTAATTACACACACTTAAGGAAAGACTTCCATAGTTCTTCAGCAATCAATTTGTGATAGATTCTCTAAATACCTTTTTAGTATCCAACTTAGTGATTCATTAACAAGAAGCTCCACGAGGTCCCCCCACGCCTATGAACCACCCAAGTAATTACCAAGTAATTAAGATACTAGTAAGCTAATATTACTATTACTAAGTACCAAACTCAGCTGTACTATTGTTAGTTAAAACCTTACTATTAGATTACTGACCGTAACATGGAGTTAGAGCTTCATTAGTAGAACTAATAGTAAACTAATAACGCCTATATTCTAATAAGGAAATACATAGCATTAGGGTTTAAATATTCATCATCTGAGATCATCCAAGATTTTCTAGTAATTTGTATGTGCGCCAGATCATCCTAATCTTCTTCAGCTACATAAACTCTAATTCCTTATTGTCGAGTAAGAGTGTCAATCTTTGCCGACTTTCCCTGCGATGTTGACGAGCTTTCTTTACCTAAGCTCCATCAGTCTTAGGCCGATCTCTAGTTGCTTGGTGGAAAACCCACGATGAGGTCGTCGGCATCTTCTTGATCCGCAGGCGTAGCTCAGTACCACGCGCTCTTTCTTTCACCTCTCTTTGTCTGTCATTAGAAGCTTTGAGATACTTTTCCAGCCGCTTTAAAAGAGCCATTGCGTGGGTCTAATGTTCTCTGCTTCCGTTGGCCAGGGTCTCAATTGCTTTGCTCAAGTTTTCGTATCCTGTCTGTATGCTGGGCAGCCGACCTGGCCCTTGAGTCTCTATATAATGAGAAGCCAGCATCTAGTCGCAAAAGCAAAGGCTTGTAGTGCGAGAATATGATTTGCATTCTCTAGCTTAGGCTTCTTACAACAACCGTGCTTCGTTATGGTCTATAGATTAACTGCCTTTTGGATGAGGCTTGCTACATTGTCCCTAGGCTTAGAAGTTGCCAACAGATGGTCGAAAACAGAAAGATATATCACCCTCGGACATCATCGTGGCCGGAACTGAAGTCGAGGCATCTAGGTGGTGATAACTGGACGCAATAGCCTCTTGGTTAGGGCTGAATCGTGTTCTCCAATTCCTTACACAATAAGCCTTTTGTTACGGCCAGATTCCTGACAGTGGGGTTTCTGCTAAAGTTTAGCTAAGGCTAGGCACTAATACCAGTACTTGCTGGTGTTCTTGCTGGCTGGTCGATCACTTGGTGACCAGTCGGGTGGATGATAGGATACTAAGGGCTTGTGTAGCTTAAAGAGGTTCACAAAGATAAGCAGGTGTTAGGAAGGTGAAAGTTAGTGAGCCTGAATCAAAAGTAAACAGAAGGTAAAAGGAGTCTAAAAGTTATTAGGGGATAATTCTTAATTTAATTACTAAAGAGCTATAAAGTCCTGTCCTTAAGTGTGTCTAAGTCTATTCTATATATAAGTCCTGTTATAGTTATTAGGTTTAAGGCTATTATCTAATTATTTAAATAGTAGTAAGTAATTACTATTTCTATATAAGATAAGCGCTTTCTTTATTAATAATAATAATATATCTAATATGTAGAATAAAGAGAAATATAGTAAGTAATACTTATATAGTCTATACTAATATATAATATTTTAAAGCACTAGTAAAATACTAATATAATTTTATTAGTAGCTAATAAGTTAAGGCTCTTTATAAAGGCACTACTACTACTGGATATCCTTAATATAAATAGAATAATTATATAATATTACCTTAACTCTAGCTAACCTAGACCTTAACTTAGACCCTAAATACCCTAACTACTAATCTTATATATTTTCTATAGAGATTCATTATTTATTAGTAATATTAATTTTAAAAGTTTCTAGAAATACTAAGTTATAATTATTTACTATATAACTAGGAGATTTATAATAAGTAAACTAGTTTCTATTTAACTAGAACTTTATATTATAGGCTAAATACTATAAGAAGTATAATAAGGCTTTATACACTATAATACACTTAGTTAGTACTAAGTTAGTATACCTATTTAATACTATAGATATAAGGTATATACTATAGAATAACCTTATTTTCTCTTTAGCTTAAATTAACTATATTATATTACTAAATATATATTAAAAGGTATTACTAGTACTTTCTATATCTAAGCTTATAATAAATATATTAAATACTATAGTGCTTATAGTACTTATATAATAACTTAATAATAAGAATATAAAGTAAGTAAATACTATTATAACTCTTTATATAATAGTAAAAGAATTATAATATATAATATACTTATATAGTAAGCTACGTATTATAGTAAGCTATATATATCTATAACTTTTCTACTTTTTTAACCTTTACACCTACTTTCCTTTATATATAAACATACACTCTTCTTCTAAAAAAAGCTAAATTATCCTTACCCTTTAAGCTATTAAAAAAGACCTAGAAATATCTATATAAAAAGCAGCTACTACCTTTAAGGTTCTTAAATTAACTATTTATATATAATATGTTAGTATACTTTTATAAGACAAAAGATATCTAAAATTAAAAAAGATAATTAAAGTAGAGGAGGAGGTAATTCTTAAGAGGGTTATTAACCTAATTAAGTAAGGGTTTTTGTTAAATCCGCAAAAGAGTACCTAAGCGCCCGTTTTGTTACTTTTGCTGGATTTATTGCCTACCTATATACCCTGGCACATTTGACACACCCCCCAGCCCTAAGTGCGTTTAAAGCTTAGAGCTGTTTTTATGCCAGGGGGCTATCAACCGTCGTTTTTTCAAATCAAAGCAGTCACCATAGGTTATAAGGGGGCAGTTCTCATAAGCGGATTTATTGCATGCCTTATTGACTATACTAAGGATTGAACGCAGGACCTTTGGGTCTAGGATCGGCGGAGTGGAGCTTAAGACCACTAACGCTAATCAGACTGTTAATTATCAAATCCGCAAAAGAGTACCTAAGCGCCCGTTTTGTTACTTTTACTAGATTTGTTACCTACCTATATACCCTGGCACATTTAATAGTTTTCTTTATAATAAGAAGATATATAAGATATAGCTAACTAACTTCTAAATATATATAATATAATACGTATTAGACCTTAATAAATAAAAGCTTTATATAATAATAGCCCTAATTAAGAATATAATGTTAATATTAAATTAACTATTAAAAGGCTTTAGCTAAAGATCTTATAATTATATAAGGCTAGTATATACTTATATAAAATATAATTATAAAGTATAAAATATAAGATTATAATATTTATAATTTTAATAAGACTAAGGTCTTAATAGGAATACTATTATATATAAAGGTTATTATAACCTCTAATTATAAAAAAAGGCCTTATATAAAGTAGCTTAGTAATTAAGAATAAGTTTTTATTATTTAAGATATAAATATAGATAGCTAGGTAATACCTTTATATATTATTATAAAAAGTAAATATTACTTTCTCTTTTAGTACTAAAATAGCTAATTCCTAGCTAAATAGTATATTTACTTAAGTAAAAATAAATAGATAATAAATAAAATTAGCTTAAATTAGTTAAATTATTTTAATTAGTATATAAAGTCTTATATAAAAAGTACTTATAACTTTTAATTCTTAATAGCTATAATAGCTATAAATTAACTAAATTTAATAACTTTTATAAAAAATAAAAAGTTATTATTTTATATATACCTCTTTTTTATTATATAAGCTTTAGGTTCTTAATATAAGTTATTTTAGCTTCTTAAAGTTTTTATATAGTAAGGAAATTAAGAAAATAATATAAATATAAATTTTATATATTATAAAATAACTTTTTTTCTACCTTTAAAGTAGTATTCTTTACTTTAATAAGAAGAAAAAATATATAAGCTAGCTTTAAATAGGCCTACTTTATACCTTTTAACCTTAAAGTAGTTATTTTTTATATAGATTTTAAGCTAAATATACTAATACTTATTAGCTTATATCTAACTAGCTTAGGCTTATAAGACCTAAAGACACTAACTATAGTACTAAAGGGTATATAAAGTACTAGTTTACTAAAAAAGAAGATCTAGAGATCTTAAAAAAGCTTACTAATACTAATATATAAAGTAATTAACCTTTAAGCTAAAGGTATTAGTAAGTTAGTATATAAGCTTACTTTTATTAAGGCTAAAAACCTTAGACTTTATATAAGGATAAATATATTAAGTAAGTACTAAAGAGCTAAAAAGACCTAACTATATCTTAAAAAGTTACTTATTATAGCTAAAGTAGAGGCGCTATAAGGAGAAAAAGAAGGTATTAAAGCTAGAGGTAAGAAGATATTTTAAAATAAAAGTTATATAAAAGGTAGTAAGCTATATATATAATAATATAGTAATTATAAAAAGACTAAATATAATATATAAACTTATAAGGTAGTTTAGAATAGTAATAAAGAAGATAGTAATAAGTAGTTTTAATTAATCTTATAAATTATAGCTTAATTAACTTATAAGAAAAGTAGAAAAAGAAAAAGAAGTATATAGCTTATTATAATATATAGCTTACTATTTAAGTATATTAGTAGTAAGTATATATAGTATACCTAACTTTAATATAAATACTATAGTCTATACTATAGTAGTTATATAGGCTATAGTAATAGCCTAGCTAGCTATACTAGCTTATATACTACTTTACTAAAAGCTACTACTATTAGTTTTAAAGTTCTTTAGGTTATAGGATAGCTTTTACTAAGAAATATAACTATATATAAAAAGTATATAGGTTACTTAATTTATTATAGCTTATTAAAGGTTAATATAGCTTATTATATAGTCTATTTAATATCTAGTTATTATAAAGGTACTATTTAAGTAAGAAAGATTATAAGAAAAACAGCTTAACTATTTATAATATAAAAATCAGTAATTTAGCTTAAAGAAATATATATTCTTTAAGTAAGTTAGCTAATATACCTATATAGTTAGTAGGCTATTATAGTAAGTAGGCTACTTCTTTTTACCTTTCTACTTTTTATATAATTTAATTTAATTAAATTATATAAAATTAATTAAAAATATATATTACCTTATTCTTTATTACTATTCTAAACTACCTTATAAGTTTATATATTATATTTAGTGTTTTTATAATTACTATATTATTATATATATAGCTTACTACCCTCTATATAACCCTCCTTTTAGGATATTTTCCTACCTCTAGCTTTAACACCCTCTTTTTCTCTTTATAGTACCTCTATTTTAGTTATATTAAGTAACCCTTTAAGATATAGTTAGGTCTTTTTAGCCCTCTAGCGCTTACTTAG
>NW_007361281.1:0-11745 GCF_000149035.1 Colletotrichum graminicola M1.001
ATACTACTACTAGTTACTATCTGTGTATTAGGTAAGGTAATATAGCCTATAACTTATTAGGTTATAACACTAGATACTAACTTATTAGCTTATTAAATTAATTATATTTATTATAAGTTAGGTAAGCCTATAATAAGATAAATATATAAATACCTTAAGGCTAAGGCTATAGTTATACTAACTATACTAAAGGTCTTAATAATAATATAATAGCTATTTCCCCTCTTTAAGAGCTTTTATAATTATTTACTATTTATAGCTATTCTTTTAGGACTTATACTGTTAAATACTAGCACCTTTACTAGGCCTAGGCTTTCTAAACTAATTATACTAAAAGGTGTATTACTTAAATTAACCTTAGGCTTTCTATCTATTTTACTTTATAATACTAAACCTATTAGCCCTTATAAAAGTATTTACTTAATTAAAGAAGGTATTAACTATTTCTTTTAGGTTACTAAGGATTAGTAGGTTTAAGATCTTACTTATAGAAAAAAGAATTAGTTACTTTAGGTGTAGTATAAGGCTATAGTTTTAAAAGACACTTTACTTTAAGGAGAGAATTATTATTAAGGTAAATATAGTAATAAATTAACTTAAGGACTTTATTTTACTTACTATTAATAAATAAAGTCTTATTATTAAAGAAGTAAAATAGTTAGCTATTAATTAGTCCTAATAACTTAATAAATTAGTTAAAAAGTACTATTAAACTACTATATAGTAAGATAAAAAAGTTATTAGGACTATTTATTTAAAGAAAAAACACTAGGCTTTAAAGAGAGGTATAAGAAAGTAGTCTTCTAGGTTTTTATTATTTTATAAGAGAAATAGTATATAAAGTAAACTATAGGCTTTAAACTAAAGTAATATAGTTTATAGTATAAAAAAGGTTATATATCTTATAAGGTGTTAGCTAGAAGCTTAATAATAAAGTTATGCTACTTTTAAGGATTACTAACCTTATAAGATTAGCTAATACTAAGATAGCTATATTCTAATAAAGGAGATAATAAGGGGTTACTAGATAATAGATATTACTTATAATTAGGTAAAGGCTACTTTTTAAGAATATAACTTATACTAGTAAGGTAAGTAGGTTAGGTTAGCTACCTTAGTATATAATTTAAAGCTATAATAAGTATATAATATAAATAAGATAAAAATTAAATTAACTAAGTAGTTAAGAGAATAAGTTACCTCTAGTAAGTCTAGTAAAATTAGGTTATACTAATAATAAAGTTTTAAACTAATTAGAGGTATATATAGTAGTGCCTATATAAAGATAGCGCCTATATATTAATTTATAGCGCCTATATATTAATTACTTATTAAAATAATAAAAAAGTAAGTAGATATATAAAACATACTATATATATATAGTAAGCTATATTACCTTACTTAATAAGTAAATAGTAAGTAGTAATAGTATTTATATAAATAGAAAATAAAAAGTAAATAAATAACTTTTTAAAATTAAAAAAACTATAATATAAGATATATAAGAATAAAGAAGTAATTATAAAATAAGGTAATTACTAGTAATTATAAAAATAAGTACTTACTAGTATTTACTAAGTACTTACCTTATATAAGAATAGTAATTACTTATAACTATTAATATATATAATAAGTAAGTTAATTAGATAAGTAAAGTAATTAGCTTACTATAACTCCTTTATAAAGATAATAAAGAACTAATAATAATATAGTTAAATTAATTTAAACTACTTAGAATCCTCTACTTTAGATATCTCTTTATTAAACTAATACGGTTATATATTAATTTTAGTGTTCCTATAGGTACTATAACGCTATTAACCTATTTCTATCCTTAGTCTATAACTACTACTTTAACATATTTCCTCTTATACCTAGGCTATAGCCTCTCTCTATAACTAAATATCCTATATATTAGCTATAGTAAGACTTCTTTTTTATCTAAAGTAAATCTTCTTAGTTCTTTTATATTAGTTAAGTAGGTTATTCTCCTCTTAAAGGCTTTTAACCTTAGCTCTTAATAAAGTATTCTTATATATATATCTTAGTACTTCTTGAAAAATATACTTAGTAGCTATTAAACTATATATTAAGAAGCTATTTAGATAATTAATAAAGTAATCCTTAATTAAAGTTTCTTAAGAATTTATCCTTAATATAGTATATAGTATTTAAGAAGTCTAAGCTAAAGGTGTTATTAGGAGGGAACCTAAAGGTGTTAGAGTGTATAAGCTAATATCTAGCTTTAATAGTATACTTTTTATACTTAGAGGGATAATCCTTAACCCTTTAAAACCTCTTTGGATGTTTTTTTTTATAAAAGGTTACTAAAAAGCGTTATAAAATACTAAAAAGAAGTTATCTTTAGTATTATAAGTATTACTTTATTATATTTTATTCTTAATTTCTTAACTATATATTAACTTTAAAGGCCTAAAGTATTTTATATCTAAAGGCTAAAGTAAATATAAAAAAATAAAGAAGTATATAGAAGGTAATAATATTATTTTTTTAAAAAAGTACTTTAAAATTTATAAAGTAGTAACTTTTATACTTATTAAAAATAAAAAGATAATATTATCTTTTTATATATAACTTTAAATATTAATTAAAGTACTAAAGCTAATTTAAGCCTTTTTTATTTATTATTTATTTATTTTTAGATATTATATAACCTAGTTAGGTCGCCGTTTCCACGGGCAACCCCTATTAAGGTACACTTAGACGCTATAATCGAGCCCACCTTTTAAAGCTTATAATAACTATTCTAGATATAATCTAGCTTATTATAAAGCTAGTCTTATTAAAGTTATAAATATTTTAACTTTATAATACTATATTTTATAATTATCTTTACTATAAAGGAGAACTATACGTTTATTATATTAAGATCTTTATATTAAGCTCTCTTATAGTTATATTTCTAAAATAAATATATTTAAAGCTTTAGTGTTTATTTAATAAATCTTAAGGCCTAGCGCTTACTAACTAGTAATATATTATAGTTAGTAAGTAGTTAATTAGCTATTCCTTTAATACTACTAAGCTAGAGAGGAAATAATTAGAAATTTAAGTTAAGAATAAACTTAACTAGCTTTCTCTCTTTAACTTCTTTTAAAAATTTATAAGTTAGCTATAGTGTTATATTATAAAGGTTTTTTATTAAGATAGTTATATAATATAAAGAAAGGTACTAAATAGATATATAATATAGCCTAAATACTAGTTTTATAAGGTCCTTAGATAGCTTTAATAGCTAAGAGTAATTAGGCTTTATTATTTAGTAAATATATTATCTTTAGTAGTTAGACGTATAGTAAAAGGAAGAAGAGACTATAATTATAGTAGGCTAATTACTTTACTTATCTAATTAACTTACTTATTATGTACGTTAGTTAAAGAAACTATTTAAGGAATAGCTAGGACTTATATATAGAATAGACTAAGACGTACTTAAGGATAGACTTCTATAGCTCTTTAGTAATTAACTTATAATATATTTTCTAAAATTCCTTCAGTATTTAATCTTAGTAATTTAATTAATAAGAAGCTATATAAGCTACCTTATAACCTTAACTTTATAACTAATTACTAGGTAATTAATAAGATAATAAGAATAATATAACTATTAAATAAGTATTAACCTTTACTTACTATTAGTAGAAACTTTACTATCTAGAAACTAGCTATAATATAAAGCTACTTAGCTATATAGCCTTATTTAAGATTTATATAAAGAAGTAATAAGTAATATACTTTTATAAAACTTAAATAAGAAAAAAAGTACTATTTTTAGCTATAAGAAAAGGGCTTTATAAAGAGGATAATTATTATAGCTATTAAGAAAAATATATAAAGAAGGTTATCTTTATAGCTATAAGAAAAAGAATCTATAAGGAGGATAATCTTTATAGCTATAAAGATTACCTCTTAGAGAGCTTATTCCTTATAGCTATAAAGAAGACCCCTTATAAAGCCTATTTCTTATAGCTATATAGGCTAATTAGATAATAGTATATCAAAATAGTAAAAGTGTTAGTAAAAGTGTTTTTACTACCTTTATAAGGGTATACTAATTTTTAAGCCAATTAAGAAGATAAAAGACAACGCCTCTATAAAAGTAACGCCTTTATATTAATATATAACGCCCTCTTATTAATTCTTATCTTAAAATAGTTCTAAGTATAGTTAACTATTTAGTAAAAGTTATAAATACTATTACTATAGATCTAGTTAAACTAGAATTAACCTACTTTACTTTTTTATATAATAAAGTAGGTAAGGCCTAGTTAGTACTTCTTAATCTTAACTTTACTATAGTTATTTATAAAAAACATTAAGCTTAATCTTAACTATATTATATATTTTACTACTATACTTAGTTTTCATTATTCATAACTTTATAAGGATTTCCTAACTACGAAATAGGGGGATTTCCCTGCTCTTACAGGATTTTACTATAGTTATAGAGAAGACAGCACAATCAAACAACCATTACAATCCCTACCATTTAATAACAACCACCTAGGCACTTAGTTGTTCCTCAGCCTGCCTCCACAGGCCTGTTAGAGCATACCCCAGAGCCGCCGAAGCAGCGCCCGCGGCGCCCGCCCTCCCGGCGAGGCTTTAGGCCCCAATAGCAAAGTTGGGCTCGTACTCGGGGGGGTCGCGCGTGTCGAGAGTACCGTTCCAACAGTACCGCTGAAAGCAGCTGGCGCACGCCGTCGGCGTAGTCTGGCGGGCGCGTTCCATGCTGCGCGAAAGGACAGCGCAGGCGACACAAACAGGCCACTCCTCGTCGAGGGTAGCATTGCCCTGAGTTGCTGCATTATAGCCGTTCTGGATGATTGCGTCGCGCTGGTCAAGGTTGTATTTAAGGTCGAAAGTGGAGACATTAGAATGGGCAACATAGGGCGCATTGGGGATGTAGACGATGAGGGGGGGCAGGTGTTGGTCGCTGCTAAGGGTGAAATTAGAGGCATTGCAGCCGAAGAAGGTTGGGCGGCGGTTCAGGCCAAGGTTGATGAAGGTATTAGCGTCAGGGACAGGCGGGAAGAGCGTCCCGTTCGCAATAGGCTCAGCAGCGCGGTTGTAGGTGTGGCGTAGGGCGCTACCATTAGGCCAGTGGAAGGTAGTGTCTGACGTGGAATCAACAGCAAAAACAACATCGACTGCGCGGTTTGGCTGGATTAGCGGTTGAAGTGGGATATTCTGATGGTCCTCCCCACCATCAACGAGGGTCAGCTGAGAAGAGTTGGCAGTAGGGTTGGTGCTTGGGTTCCAGCCGAAGAAGGGGTTCGGCACGTATGGCGCAATGTCTTTGTCGTCCTCGTCAATGACCTTAAGGATCTTCCTAAGGGCGCCCTGGACGAACTCAGGGATACGCTCAGATTCGGATGTAGAGAGGTTCCTCAGGAGGAACTGATTGAAGAGGGAGGATGAGGTGCCTATAACAAAGCCAGCCTGATCAAAGCCGCGAACGCAAGAGCCGCCAGCAGTAATACTGCCATTAGTAAAGTTAGAGGCAAGGTAGGGAAGGGGTGCAAAGCCAAAGGCCGTGTTGTCCCAGGTGCCAAGCTCAAAAGGGTTAAACTCATATACAGTAGCGTTAAGTGAGATAATATGCTCGCCAGGGGCACGGCCATCAGCAACTAGGATAGGGAACGGCTGGGCGCCAGCCTGGAAGTCGGGGGATTCGGCAATAGAGGAAAAGGTATAGGCTGGGCCGCCATCAAGATCATTAATAAGCTGATTTGAGAGGGCGCGGCCCCAGTAGTCTGTGACAGACACTATAAATCCCTTCTCCTTACTGTCGACTTGGCTAATAATGTTTTTCCAGTACGTGGCTGTGTTGAAGATAGAGAGGCCGTGCTTCTTAGGTCCAGTAAATATAGAGTTGTCGAATCGCCAGACGGCAGAGCTCTGCTGTAGGTCGACTACTGAGGAAAAGTTGTTAAAGAAGAGAGAGCCTATAAGCCAGCCGCCGCCAGAGAGACCAGATAGGTAGGTGGCTGACTGTAGCAGGCCGCCGATGCCGCCAGCAGATGTAGAGCTGGGCGTGCGGCTGTCTGCAGCCGCTAGGAAGCCAGCGCCGTTCATAAGAGCGCGATACCCACCCCCTGATATAGCAATAGCGACGTTAGGCAACTGGGACGGCGACGAGCTAAGGCCATCAATATAGGCGCCAGCATCAAAATCAGGGATGTTGGCGCGGGTGAGAAAGCCCCGTAATGGCTCAACTATAGCACTCCGTCGGTTTGTGAGCCATGCCGTCTCATTAGGCGATAGGGCCAGCGCAGAGCGGATAGTAGGACTGACTGCCGGGCAGTCGACAATGGCTGGGGCGTAGCCTCCCGAGGGGGAGTTCGGGAGAGTTCGGGGGTCCAGAGCGTTCATGCCGGCTGCCATCGGCGTCACGGGACCAGCCGCCCACACCGGGGCGACGGTGGCAGCTGTTGCTAGCAGGGGTAGGAGCAACATGGTTGGTATCAAGCTACCCTTTGGGGATTTGGTTTAAACCGACAAGAAAGAAAAAAAGACAAAGAAAAACAGGGCGGCGGTATATATTGCCACACCGGGAACAGAAATCCAAACGGGGGCGATGGAGGGTGTGGTAGATATATGGAAAAGGCTGAGCGCTCGACAGAACAAATAAACGGGAGGAGGTGCCGGCAGTGAAAAGCGGTGGGTGTCACTAATAATAATAATTATACGACGCTCGAGCAATTTGTGGACAGTATCCAGCGGCATGTATTCGTGGGAGCAACAGCCTGCGCCTATTGGAAGCTCTGCGGGGAAGATCGCCGGAGAATTGTAAGATTAGGGATAGAGTGCAGGGGGAACAGGTAGTGTCTGATCTCTACTATGAGACAAGCATATACATTCACAGACGCAGTACTCCGTATTGGCACAGGCACAGCCGCCGCACAGGGCTGATGTCGCGACAGGTTCCCCCCGTCTCCTAAAATGCCTCACCCGAGAGTGTAACCCGCCGCCCCGCCCCGGCAATACGGCACTTGACCTCATCGCGCTCTCCGGCCCCCCGGTGTTTCTCGCTCTCTCCCTGTTTTCCCTCCCTATGCTTCCGATTTTTCCACAGGGGTGTTAATGTGGTCATATCACTGCCTCAACCAGACAGTTTCAAGTCATTTCCTGGACCGTAATTACTTTCGCCATTTCGGCTTTTCTTTGGTTGCGCGTACCTAATGCCAACTTACAGCTAGACCTCATCATGGCTTTCAGGCAGCCCCTAAGAGAAATAAAAAAGCTGCCGCCTAGTGTCACAGGGTTCATTCCCTCGTCTGGACACACAAGTATATGTATTGTTGTGTAGGGACCTGTGCAACCTCAAGAGGGACCTTAGATATGTGGCTTAGTAGCCCTCAGTACCCAGTACGCGTTCACTAAGATCCTTGAGACCCCTGACCTCGCATCATCACTAGCCAAGCCGCGGGACCCAGACGCTCCAATTCGCCCCAAAACCACAGTTTCCGCGTCCCCTTCTGTATAAGCCTTAATATCTCCCGCTCATTCGCCAATCATATTTGAGGCTTTAGCCGTCCACAGGTTTACATAGTAGCTGTTGTTACTTGTATAATTGTAGGGACTGTAATGATTGTTGAATCATAGGGATTGTAATGGTTGATTGGTTGATTATATGATGTGTTGTGTGTAACTATGGTGAAATCTGTTAAAGTGGGCAATGTTGTTAAAGCGTATAATTGGCGGCGATTACCTGTGTCAATTAATTGTTCTATTGTATGTGTAACTGTTATATATAGCGAAGTTGCATGTTGTCTAATCTGGCGAAGTTACACGTAAATTAACTAGCAAATACCCAGTTGCCCTATAGCAAATCGTTAGGGGAGAGGCAGTGAAATTGTTGAAGCGCGTAATTAGCAGCAATAACCTTACGTTAATTAATTACTCTGTTATGTGTTACTATCTCTGTGGCCTACTGCTATTACTAATCAGCTAGTAAAGGGGCAAATACATAGATTATTATTTCCCCTTGTTTTAGGTAACGTACATAATAAGCAAGCGCGCTAGACAAGCAAGCGCGCCACCTAATTATAGCTACCTTATAAATATAACTAAGAAGTAACTATAAAATAATAAAATTAATTTAAACTACTTAGAATCCTATTCTTTAGATATTTCTTTATTAAACTAGTACGTTTATATATTATGTCTAGCGTTCTTATAGGTGCTATACTACTATTTACCTATTTTTATCCTTAATCTATAACTACTACTTTAATACGTTTCCTCCTTAATTTAGGTTATTACCTCTCTTTATAACTAAATATCTTATATATTAGCTACACTAAGACTTCTTCCTTACTTAAGATAAGTTTTTTTTACCTTTTTATATTAGTTAAGTAGGTTATTCTTTTTATAAAGGGTTTTAACTTTAGCCTTTAATAAAGTATTCTTATATATAATTCTTAACGCTTCTTTAAGAATATACTTAGTAGCTATTAATCTATATATTAAGGAGCTATTTAAATAATTAATAAAGTAATCCTTAATAAAAGTTCTTTAAAAAGATATCTTTATTATATTATATAGTGTTTAAGAAGTTTAAGCTAGTAGTGTTATTAGAAGGGATCCTAAAGGTATTAGAGTATATAACTTAATATCTAGCTTTAATAGTATACTTTCTAGACTTAAAGGGATAAGCCTTACCCCTCTAAAGCCTCCTTAAATATTTACTTCTATAAGAGCTTACTTAAAGGCGTTATAAAATACTAAAAAGAAGTTATCTTTTATAATATAAGTATTATCTTATTATATCTTATTCTTAATTTCTTAACTATATACTAGCTTTAAAGGCCTAAAATACTTAATATCTAAGGGCTAAAGTAAATAAAATAAATAAAGTAGTATATAAAAAGTAATAATATTATTTTCTTTATAATATAGCTTAAAGTCTATAAAATAGTAACTTTTATACTTATTAATAATAAAAAGGTAATATTTTTTTTTATATATAACTTTAAATATTAATTAAAGTATTAAAGCTAATCTAGGCCTTTTTTATTTAATATTTATCTATTTTTAGATATTATAATAACCTAGTTAGGTAAAAAACTAGATTCTATATACTAAGTAGAGAGAAGATTTTTACCTTTAATAATAATATATAGTAGGACGCTATAACTAGATAAACTAATAGCCTAAATAACTATAACCTATTCTTAATTTCTAGGCTGCACTATTTTTATATTTAAACGTCTTTTAGAGCTTATAATAACTATTCTAGATATAATCTAGCCTATTATTAAGCTAGTCTTATTAAAGTTATAGATATTAGACTTTATAATACTATATTTTATAATTATATTTACTATAAGATAAAACTATATGTTTATTATATCTAGATTTTTATATTAAGCCTTCTTATAGTTATACTTATAAAAAAAACGTATTTAAAGCTTTAGTGTTTATTTAATAAAGTTTAAGGCCTAGCGCTTACTAACTAGAGGTACGTTATAGTTAGTAAGTAGTTAATTAGCTATTTCTTTAACACTACTAAGGTAGAGAGAAAATAATTAGGAATCTAGGTTAAGAATAAACTTAACTAGCTTTTTCTCTTTAAGTTTTATTAAATTCTATAAGTTAGGTATAATATTACGTTATAATAGTATACCTTTTAATTAATATATTACTAAATTATAACTAACGTTATATATCTTTACTATAGCTTAAATACTAAGTTTTAGATCTTTTTTATACGCTTAGACAGCTAGCTGTACCTAGGCTTTATTATAAGTTAATTTTATTATTATTAGTAGAGGAATAAAAGGGAAAGGTTAGATAGTTAGATAGTTATAGTTTAGTAGCGCGCTTACTTGTCTGGCGCGCTTGCTTATTATATACGTTAAGTATAAAACTAGTAAGAGTTCTAACTTATAAATATAAAGTAAGATATCTTTAAGTAAAGAGTTAGCTAGTAATCTTTAAGTAATTTAGGTACTAGTTTAGACTAACCTTAATTAAAGTAAAAAAGTAGTTTTATAAGAACTACTTAACTAGTAATAAGATTAATAAGTAGTATAATATTTATACTTTTACTTAATCTTACTTAAAGTATACTAAGGTATAAAGTAACTAAACCTAATACTAATAGCTAATAAGGTTTTATAATAACCTTATACTATAGCTATAGTAATTTCTTTATAAGCTTAAGGACTATAACTTCTTAAATAAGTATATTACTTTTACTAAAAAAAAACGCTAAGCCCTCTAGGATACTACCTTACTATTATAAAGTACCTCTATATATACTAATAATATAAGTACTTAAAGTAGTATAGATAATAATATTTGTCATAAAGAAGTATATTAAAATAACTAAAGAACTATAACCTTTATAATAAAGACTTTCTAAAGACTAATAAAGAAGATATAGCTTTATGAAGATTAAATAATAATAATAACTAGTAGTAATAAAATTATTACTAGTATAAGGAAAACTTTTAAGAAAACTATAAAAAATATTAACCTTATAGTAATTAATAATAAAAGTATTACTAAGCTTACTTTAAGTATAAAGTATAAGACTAGTAACCTTAGTTAGGACCTTAATAAAGAGGTAAATAGTAGTAGTAAGTATAATATATATAAAAGACTAAAAGTAAAAGTAAAGTATAATTTATCTAGAAGTATAATAAAAGTATAAATATTAAAATTAATAAGCTTATTAATAAAAAGTATATCCTTAAAACTACTAGGAAGTTCTTACTAACAGAGAGTTAATAAAAAAAATAGAAATTTAATATAAGTGTTAAGGACTTTTAGGTGTAGCTAAAAGATATATATATATATTAGCTTATATAGTAAATAGAAAAGTATATAAAAGTAGACATTAGGCTAAGATTATTAATCTAGATTTAACTATATTTTTATTTCCTATTTAGGTAAAAGCCTCGCCTTTAAATCCTAGTTTCTAAAAGTCTATTTTTAGTATGTACACTAACATGTATTGTATTATGTCTAGAGAAAAATATAATACAAATACAAGTTATATTTACTTAAATATATTAGTATATAGTTACTAAAAATAGAAACTATATTAAGAAACCCTTATAATAATTCTAAGATCTATATTATATATTAATTATATAGTTTATTACTTAAAGTTAAGCCTTATAAGTAGTATATTTTAAAAAAAATATAAGTCTTAATATAAAATACACTTTTAACTCTCTGCTTACTAATAATAATAAATACTACTAACTTTATTATACTACTACTAGCTAAAGTTACTATTATTAAATTATAGGGATTATAATAGTTACTTAATTCATTCTATTATATGTTATGTATCTATAGTAAATTACTATAGAAATAGGGAAAACCCCCTATTTCTTAGTTAGGAAATCCCTAGCTAATCCTAGTAATATTATTAGTAGAGTTACTACTAAGAGTAAGGCTAATTTACTGCCTATTCCCTAATAATTTACTATAGGGTAACTATATATTTACTAGCTAATTTACATGTAATTCTACTATATTTAATACACCCCCTTAGCGCTAGTAACGCAGTTAATTACTATAGAGCTTACACTAAATATCCTCTATATATAGCCTATTTATTTATTAATTATCCTTTAATATCCTATACGTTTTCCTTCTCTATCTAGTAGTAAAGCTTTACTTTATTATTAGCTAATTCTTACTATTAATTTACTTTAAGGCGCACGTGCTTAGTTACTTATATTTAATTAAGCTATAAATATA
>NW_007361282.1:0-11744 GCF_000149035.1 Colletotrichum graminicola M1.001
TTAGCTAATAAAGTTTTATACTAGTAGTTAGTATAGTTAAGAGTAGATTTTTATTATTATATAAGGTCTTTTTCTAATATATTTCTTATACTTAATATATTATTTTAATTTATCTAGCTTATTTTATAGTAGCTTTATAGTCCTAATTATATTATAAATAATTTATTTATTATACTTATTTAGTAGTTATTAAATATCTTTATTATAATATCTAGAGTTATTTATTATATTTTAATTAAGTAAGTACTAGCTTTTTTACTTATAGTAATAATATTAGTTATTTATATATTAAAGCTAGTAGCTTTATATATAGTTTATTTAAAGTCTTATTCTAATTAGTATTATTTTTAGTAGTTACTTTATACTTTAATTTAAAGTTATAACTATTTATTAAAAGTGTTTAAGGTTCTTTTTATATATAGTTAATTACTTTTATTTTATATAGCGTCTTATATCTAGATTAGTCTAATAATAAGTTATTAGTTTTATACCTTAAAGTCTTTAACTCTTTAGGTTTATAGCTTCTCAGCTACTTTAATAGTTTTAGTAACTTCTTATAAGTAGTTTTCTTTAAGTGCTCTTAATTATCTAAGGTCTTCTTAAGTAGCTATTTATTATTTTAGCTTTTCTTTTACTAGTTTTATTTTCTTAATATTGAGTATATTAAGTTACTAGGTTCTTAGCTATTTATAAGTTTTTATAAATCTTATAATAATATTATAGTTTTACCTATTTTTAGTTTTCTTTTCTATATTAGTAAGTAATTACTATAGTTTATTAGTTAATTTACTAAATATCTATAAGCTTAGTAGCCTAGGTTATAATATTAGTAGTTTCTTTTAAGGTGCTATTATATAGTCTTTTTATTATAGTTTTTATTATTTCTTTCTTTTTAATCTAGTTATAGAATTCTTTTATATTAATTATTATAAACTATTTTTACTAGGCTACCTTAGTAGTATCCTTAGGGTTTCTTAAGTACTATCCTACTTATTTCTTACTATCTTTATAAGCAAAGTAGTTATTATTATAGTAAGTAGTCTATAAGAGTTATTTATAAGAAGTCTCCTTTTAAGCTACACTAGCTTTCTATACGTACTTAGGTAGGTTCTTATTTTATAGTCTTATATAAAGTAGATTCTTTTTTATAATTATAATACTTAACTATACTAGCGTTTTATACTAGTTACTAATCCTATTTTTTAGTAAACTAATAACTATAGGTCTTAAATATTATTTATAACTAGTATTTAAATAACTATTATATAATTACTACTAGTTATTTTATTTTTTATTCTACTAGTATAGCTATTTAGGTCCTTAGGTATACTTCTTACTTATATTAGTACTAGGTTATTAAGTTTTTTTTTATTTCTTATATACTTTAAAAAGTTATATATTAATTTTAACAGTAAGTTTAATATAAAATAAAAAGTCTTTAGGTAAGTTAATAATCTTAATAAACTTATTTTTAATATTACTTTTAAGTTCTTAGTAAAAAGTAAAAATTAGTAATTCTTAAGTAATATTAAGTTAAGTAGCTAATTATTAGAATTTAGCTATATAGTAAGAGGCTAACTTAGTTTATTATAAGCTAACTAGGTCTTACTTAGCCTATTACTTCTTATTAAGATCTTAAAATAGTAACTATAAGGCCTTTATAAAGCTAGTTATACTTCTAAAGATATTTTATATCTTATAAAAGTATATAATAAGGTTATTATTATACTTAAGAAATTTATTTAGGTAAGGTTTATATAAACTAAGAGAGTGCTTTTTTTTATAAAAAGGTTCTTATATAAATAACCTATTTAGTCTTACTTCTAAAGTTAGTAATATAAAAGGTTTAATAAGTATAAACTTTAATTAGAAATCTTTTTAGCTATTTACTAGTTTTATTATAAGTTCTAAGTAAGTTAAGTTTAAGTTTATTATATTTATTAACTAAGATAGTAATAATATTTATAGTACTTTTAAAAGTAGTAACTTCTTTATTTAGTTTTTTAGCCTTAGCTATTTTATTTTTTAGTTAGGTAATAGTATTATAAATTATACCTTATAGCTAGCTAACTTTAAGGTTTTTAGTATTTAGTTTCTTATTAATATTATTAATTATAGCTTATTTATAAGCTATATTATTATTATTTTACTTTATATATTATTAAATCTTATTATATATACTTTAAGTAAAGTCTACTTTATTATTAGATTTTTTAATACCTTTTATTTTCTTACTTAGGCTTTTAGCTAAAGTAGTTAGGTTTTTCTTAAAGCTAAAAGAAGTTAAAGTTATCTTAAGTATAAGTATTATAAAATACTATTAAGTAACTATTAAGGTTAACTTACTTAATAAAAGTAATTAAAGTATTATAGCTAGTTTTTAAATAGTAAGGTTTTTACTTATAGTAAGTAAAAGTTAATACTTAGTTAATAGTATTTATTATTCTTATTATTTTATTAATTACTTAGTAATTAGTTAAGGCTAAGGTTAAAAAGTAGCTTATATAGCTTTTTATTAATTAAATTACTAAAGTTAAATACTAAAAAGTATTTAAAGAATATATTATAAGTTAATTACTAAAGAGCTATAAAAGTCTGTCCTTAAGTATATCTAAGTCTATCTTATATATAAGTCCTAACTATTCCTTAAATAGTTTCTTTAACTAATAGTTATAAAGTAAAATAAGCACTTACTTAGGTATCTACTAAGCGCTTATCTTACTTATAAATAAGCGCTTATTCTTTATTTTATCTTATGCTTATAGTTATATAACTTATACTATAGTTCTTCTGTTCTAAGGAGTTATTTATCTGTTCCCTATTTCTTATCTATATAAATGCTGCTGCTGCCTACTATCCGTCTGTCAGGTGGGGCAACATAGCCTGTAACTTATTAGGTCGTAACACTAGCTTATCCTACTAGTAGTAATGCTGTCTTTTAGAATAATAAAAGCTATGTCTTAGCCTAGGTAGCATTATTATTTGCTAGGGCGTACATTAGTAAGATTAGAGCTAAGTTAAGACTACACAAGCTATCTAGTCTTGTGGTTACTATGCTAATGTTACTTAAGTTGCTTGTTTATTATGTCTAAGGTATGTTGCTGCTAATAAAAGTGACTTATAGCTGTTGTTAATTGGGATAAGTTTCTAAAGGATAGGTAAGTATAGTAAAACGTTCTTGACTACAAGATAGAGTATGTATTACGAAGCGTTGTGTTCTTAGCGTCACTTGTAATTTACTACTTGTTAACTATGCTATACTAATAAGAGATGACCCCTATTTATGGCTTCTACACTAACCGCTTGTGATTAAAGTCTAAGAGACTAGATTATATCAGCATTACTTGGGCTATAACGACCCCTGTCTTCTATAAGGATTGTCTACCACTGTTAATTTTCTAAGCTAATGTGCGTCTAGCCAGGGGAGCTATCGGCCTATAACTTGCATTAAGTACTTGACTCACTGCGCCCAACTCGACAACATGGCTAAGAAGTTCTGACATTGGAACGAAATGGTGACCACGGCCAACACAGGCCTCAATCCTTGGACCCTGCTTCCGCGGCTTCGAATTCACGACTAGCACCAGTCTTGTCGCCCAACGTCGTTGCGACCAGGTCATCCACTGCTGTCATCACGTACGTGATATTCCGCTTTCTCGGAGCGAAACCCAACCTTGAGCTCGTTCAACCGTCTGGCTTCCAGGTTCACCTACTGGGGCTACAGTGACACAGTTAATTCCATGGCACAGCACCACTATTCTTATCTAGGCCTACTTAAGGGCACATCTAAGGGCATGGCGCAAGGCATAGCAGACTACACCCTAGCCGCCTTGGTTGATGCGTTACCGCAGGTTCCCCCACATAGTAAAGTCGTTTGTCATCCTGAACTTGTTTGCGGACAGCGTCCCCGCCTTAACAATACTTAGGTTAGGACACTAGCCAGAGATTTGGCTCTAAAGTATAAAGACACTCATGTTCAGGACGCCTGCTATGTCAAGTCAACCTGTCCTATAACTTATATTATAAAGTAAAAACAGATAACTAACCCTAAAGACTGTGCTTAGAACGGATTTATGAGCACGGAAACAAAAAAACACTTATTTGTTGTTGTCGCCTGCATCTGCCTTAGCCCTGGTGACAAACCAATACGCACTATTACGCAGGAGGCTTAGGGCGCCCCAGAGGACGGGGTCGTTAATGGCGGGGCCGTCGCGGCCGCTAATGGCCAAAAGCCGGCGACAAGCCTTAACACACTTGGCTGTGTTGTCCTCCTCCTGCTTGTCGTCGTTCTCCTCCTCCCTAAAGAAGCCAAAACTGGGCGACTCGCCGCCAACAGGTAGTGTCTGTAGCCTGGGGCCAGCTTTGTCTAGGACAGGGGTTGCGACAGCCAAGGAGGATCCGTCGTCAGAGAGGAGGGAGAGCTTGCGGCGGCGCGGAAGCTCGACAGGGGCGATGGTCTTGCGGCGCTTGGCGGGAGGGGTGTCGGCGGCGGCGGCGGCGGCGGCGGCGGACATGACTTCGGCGGCCTGCTTCTTGGATGCCCTTGGCAGCTTGGAGCGAAGTGGCAGCGGCGGCGGCAGCATGTGGTGGTCGGGCGAGGCCGCAGCACTCGGCTCAAGCGAGGCGGCGCGGGAGGGAGCGCAGGAGCCGGGGAGGGAGCTAGGGAGGGAGCCAGGGAGGGACAGGGCCACAGAGCCGGCGCAGGACGGGGCAACAGAGCTAGCGCAGGAGGCAATGCCGGGCTGAAGATCTAAGGTTATATTAGCTACACTAACATTCCTTTCTATAATTACTAAAATATATAGGGGGTAAGTTGTTAGACTGTTAGGTATATATTATAGCTTAAGTCCTAAGCTAGATGTTATCTGTTATAGTTTAGAGTAGCCTAAAAGAGGTAAGAATAGGATCTAAGATATATATATATAGAAATTAAAGAGTAAGGTTAAGTAAGGTTATTTACGTTATCTAGTAGGTAGTGATAAAGACATGCGTTAAGTAATAATAGGGGCATAGAAGATATATAATATACTATTTAGAGCTTTAGTTAGCTCCTAAACGGTTAGCGTTAGCAGGCCGTTAGGGCTAAGGTCCAGGCGCGCAAGGGTCTCTGCCTAAAGGGCGTGCACAATTTTGTTACGGGAGAGGGCGGGGACGCTCTTCTGAGCCTTAGACAGCTTAGGTAGGGCGTAGGTTAAGGTGGCGATGGTGTCGCCAAAGTCTAGAAAAATGTTGTAGAGGGAGCACTAGAGGTCTCTGGCGGCGGTAGTGAGGCAGGTAAGGAGGACCTTATTCTTGGCGTCCTTAATGGCGGTGATGGCAGCGTTAAAGACGGGGAAGAGGGTGGCCTGCAGGCGGGGCTTGGGGATCCTGCCGCGGAGCCAGACGGGGAAGTCCTGTATATTGATGGCGGCGGAAGCATTGGGCGGCTGGGCGGTGATCCTAGCGGCGTTGATAGCCCAGGCTGACTTCTAGAACGCTGACTGGAGGCGGGGGAAGATGTTGGAGATGGTGGCGCTGGGGCTGTGGGCTAGGTGGTTGAGGGCGCGGTCGAGCTCGGAGAGGATGGTGCTGACGGCCGGGTCTTGCTGTGGGAGGATGCTGAGGGGAGCTTGGAAGTTAGTGGCGGCGGTGTGAGCGGGAGCGTAAGCGGGAGGGGGAGTGGGAGTGCTGGGCGCGGACATAAAGGGAGAGCTGTCGCTAGCGGAGAGAAACAACGACATAGCGGGGGCGAGGACTAGACACGGATTTCTAAAAACAAGAAGAAGAAGAAAACATAAACAAGACATAAGTGGTAATAGTGATGGTGCTAGTGCTAGTGCTAGTAGTGGCTGTTATTGTTGTTGTTATTGTCGTTATTGTGTTGTTGTCACGATAGATAGCTGTCCTTATGTATATAAATAGCATTTAGATACTGTATGCGCTCTAAATACAGATGACAAATGCGTTCTAAATGCAAATCACTATCTGTTTAAGAAGAAGGAACAGGTGGACATGAATATAACAAGTTATAAGGCACAGGGACCTGCAGGCTCCTCCTGCTAGGACATTATCCAGGCATAGTAGGAAAGAAAGAGCAAAGCTAGTAGAAAAGGGAGAGAGTAGGAAGTAGTTAGTAGCAGCATATAGTTAATTAACATAGAGTTTAACGTATTTTATCTGTTATAAATTAATTAGTATATTAAAGTATTCTATGTTATGTGTTATACTGTAAAGGACTCCTTATGTCTCCTAACTTCCCCTGCCTCTTAATGACTTAATAAAGAATACTTAGACTGTCTATAAAGGGAATAGCCTCTGGCTTATCACGTTCTGCTGCCCCTGCTAAGCCATCTATCAGCAGCTATGCTGTTCTTTTGTAACAGTATTAGTATAGGCAAGTAGCGCGTCTGCAGCCTGCACAACGTATCTAAGGGCCATTGTTCTCTCTAAGGGGCGCTTAGAGATAGGCAGCCTTAGATCTGGGACGGATTTCTCCCGGATGGTTCCGCCAACGCAAGTAATCTCTTAGGAAAGTATTATGATGTAGTCAGCCGCATCAAAGAGACCAAGCGTAGCATTAGATTAAAGGGGCGGCGGCGGCGGTGGCGGTGGCAGCGGCAGCATTACGATTTCTATAAAGCAAGCATAAAGTGTTAGCACTAGAAGTAAATAGGCGTAGGGGCAGTTTTTAATAATACTAGTAAGTTTTAAGTGTTTAGAAGACATGTTGCGCTGCTAGTACTAAAGGAGCTATAAGGGTCCTTTTTGTAGTTCTAAGTGTTAAAAGCTTTTTGACGATAAGACGATGTAGGTAAAAGATAACGAGGTGAAGGAGGAAAAGTCAATTATTACAGCAGAATCAGACTCTGTTATTAAACGTAAGAGGAAGAGCTGCCAACCTACTTGGGTAGGTACTTAGGAAGGTAGGTCCTACTCTGTTGGTTGGTGGAAGGAACAGGTTGTGATGCCGCAGTGCCTAGGGAGATGTGAGGCAGTATATAGTGTAAGCACCTACAAGTTGTGGGTGTGGTGCTGGTGGTGTGGCGCGGCGTGGCGTGGCGTGGTGTTAGTGGCGTGGCGTGGGGCTGGTGGTAATGATGTCGATTCTTAATAAGTAAAGCTATAGGTAGTAGGGGCAGATTCCGATAGAGACAAAGAGACACTATGTAGTTTGTTTTGTAGGAATAATCCGCTCTTGTATAGTATATAATTTATGTTAGCTAGGCATTAGCAGAAGCGGAGAGTCCTATTAAGTTTTACATAGTAAGTAGTGGCAGTGCTTAATTTGGAGTAAATATTGGTGTAAGCTTCTGACAGGTGCGTATTATACATTCCCTGCTACCTGAAGTAAGCATTACTCTGTAGTCAGATAGTAAGGCCACCCCTGGCAGGCTTAGACACCAAGAGCATACATAAGGTTATATGTATTGTTAACTTTGCTGGCGTACATGAACAGGATAGTCTAACCTAGTAGGAATAATTAAGCTCTATAAAGCCACGGCTAGAAAGAGGGCTATTACTGCCTATTAGCTATATTATTAGTAAAATTACTATTAAAGTAGGGCTATCTTACTACCTATTCCCTAGTGATTTACTATAGGGTAACTGTGTATTTACTAGCAAACTTATGTGTACTTTTGCTATATTTGACATTAACATAAGCAGTCTTAGGGGGAAAGTTGGGCGTAGAGGTCTAGAGGCCTAACAGACAGCCCTACGTATAGCTACGCCTTACAGGACATAGAACATAAGGAGTAGACTAGGGGAGAAGCTATAAATAGCAATAAGTTAACGATAAAAGCTCAAGGTAGGAAGGACAAGGGGACGTAAAAGAAGGAAAATTCTATTAGGGCAGGTAGGAGAATTGAAGTAGTTACAAACGGCAAACCGTACAGCAGGCACCGTTTTACCCGCTAAGTCAGCAAGGGATCCAATCCTGATCCCCCAGATAAGCCTCCCGTCAGTAGTTTATCGTTAGGAGAGCAGACGGGATGCTGAGTTTCTCAATGGGTACGGCCTCATCATGTGTTGGTGTTAGACGTTGAGTCCCCTATTTTTCATAGTATAGACAGGTAATACGATGCAGCCAAACACAACGCAAGAAAGGTTCTCTACAAAAAGCCACCATCCAGCCAAGCAACTAAGCACAGTCGCAGGGAAATATATTAACTGGCGTGCAGGCTAACCTCTCATGGACTAGGTGTGTTGACGATGGCAAGGGTCGGGTTGGCGATGCCCGGAATGCCATAGCCAGCTGCGGGAATAGGAATAGATCCAAACAGTGTCAAGAGCAAAAGTACAGGGTGAGACAAACTAGAATTTCTAGAATCTAAGATAACAAAAGAAATAATATATAGTTAAGTATATATAAAATATAAATTAGTAGATAAAGATCTTATATAGCTATATAAATCTCCTTAGATTTAATACTATTTATGCCTCTTTTAAATTCTAGATATTAGAAACTCTGGCCTGGACGCTGCTGGCGTAATAGGAAAAGTTTGAGTGGTTACGTTAGCGGTAACTAACCTGGGATTTAGACGTTAGTCGCTACTAACGTAACTACTAAAAGTTTTCCTGTTACGCTAGTAGCGTCTAGGCTAGAGTTCCTAGAATCTAAAGTAGTGTATTATAAATATATAAGTAAATTAAATAAAAATAGTCTATAGTAGATCTAGGAATACACTACTTAGATAAATAACTAGAGATTTATAGCTATTTTATTTTATTTATTATCTTAGATTCTAGAAATTCTAGTTTCTAGAAAAGTAGTAATTTCTACACATAGACTAAGCAGGAGGTTTTAGACGCTACTAACGTAACAGACTATAGAGAGAAAGTTATTAAATATAGCGGAATTATATATAAATTAGCTAGTAAATACATAGTTGCCCTATAGCAAATTGTTAGAGAATAGGCAGTAAATTAGCCCTACTTTTAGGGGTAACTTTACTAATAATATTACTAAGATTAGCTACAGATTTCCTAACTAAGAAATAGGGGTTTTTCCCTATTTCTATAGAAATTTACTATAGTTATATAATATATAATAGAATTAATTAAGTAACTATTATAATTCTTACTATTTAATAATTAATAGTCTAATATATATATTTATAATAACTAATATACCTATTTACTAATTAAGTACTATTATAATAATTAATAAGAACTATAATAATAAGGTAACTCTCTTATAATTATATAGTAATTAGTCTATATAGCTTAACGCTATATAAGTAAAAGTAAAGTATTATAATCTTTAGGAGTATATTAACCTAAAGGTTATAGTAGTAAACTAATTAATCCTTAAAATATATCTAAAGAAACTTATAAAGCTACTTATAACGTAATATTTATACGCCTTAACTAAGGATAAGCTTACTACTTACTAAAATGTTACTATAGCTATAGTAATTACTAAGATATCTTAGTAAGTAACTATATAGCTATATATAGTAAGAAGTAAAGCTATTATAGCTATACTTAATAAGCTTATATATAAAACTAAATATATAATAACACTAAATAATCTTAACTTATATAATCTTATATACTTAAATAGCTAGATAAGCTACTATTATAATAAAGTATATAAGTATATTACTTAGTAAAAAGATATTAAAGATATAGCTAATATAGTTAAATCTACTATATCTATAGATCTTTAAGAAAGATATTATAAATCTAATAAATTACTAGCTAAATAGCTTACTAAGCTTAGTGTAGTAGTAAGAATAACTAAAAAAAAGTGTATAAAGTATACTTATAATAAGTATAATAAAGTGTTAGTAAAAGCCTAGTAAAAGGCCTTAACTACTAAAAAAGATCTTACTATATAGCTTAATAAATAAAATATAGCTTATATTAAATTAGTATAAGTTAATTTACTTAACTACTAATAGCTATTAATTTAGTTTAAAAACCTTATTACTACTTTATAAAGTAGCTTACTTAGCTTCTAGCTAGATTTATATATAGTAACTAGTAAAATAATAAGTAATTAAAATAATCTTAACTAGTAGTCTTTTTATAAGATAGCACTAGAGAGGTTTAAAGCCCTTACTAATAACTTACTATATTATAGCTAAGTAAGCTATAGTGTATTTAGCCTAACTAAAAGTAATAGTAATAATAACCTAACGTGTAGTAAAGATATAGTAAAGGAGAATAAATTAACTAATAAAGGATATTACTATTAATAAAGTGTAAGTAAAAAGGTAAAGTGCCTTATATACTTTAATTCTTATTTATTATAGCTTTATTACTTTATAAATAAGTTATAAAGGCCTAATAATTAGTAGGTAGATATATAATATTAGTAATAAATTAATAAGTATATTATAAGTAAACTTAACCTTACTAAATAAGTATAAAGAATTAAGGCTAAGTTATATTAACTATATAGTAAATACTATATAAAGGTAGCCTTTTATACTACTTTATAAGGCTATACTAGTAAGGTATATAATAAGATATAAGCCTAGGTAATAATTACCTAAGGTATATAAACTATAGCCTTGTAAGCTATATTAAGAAATAAAGTAACTAATAAGTACTTAAATAGTATAAGTAATATAGATATAGCTAAGAAAGTAAAAGCACTTTTACTATATATTTTACTAATAATTTACTACTAGCCCTATAGGTAAGAAATAAATATATAATACTAACGTAGTAGGACCTACTCTATAGTAATATAATAATATAGTATAAGTATCTTAGCTATTTAAGTACTAAGGCTTTATAAAGAATTATAAATACTATACGTAAAGTACGTCTAACCTAAGTTAATACTATAATAATATAAGACTATAAGTTATATAGTCTTAGTAAAATAAGGCAGTAAATTTACTACTAGCCTTATAAATTAATTATAAATATAGCGCTAGGTAATTACTTAGTGCTAGACTTCTATAATCTTAAATAAGGCTATATAAGATACTACTTAGTAGTAATAATCTTAGATTAGGTAACTAGCATTATATAGAATTTCTACTTATATAGCTACTACTAAGATACTATTTAATTAATAATAAGAGGCTTTTTTATAATACTATAGAATAAATATTTAATTATACTTAAGGTTATTTAGGCTGCCTAAGTAATCCTATACCTTAAGTAACTTATAAATATACTTTTTAATTATAAGATCTTTATTAAGCTATTAGTAGTAAATACTTAGACTTAAAATAGAGGCGTTAAGTAAATTACTATAACTATTATACTTAAGGTAATATACCTATATAGTAAGCTATATATTATAGTAAGCTATATACTATAGTAAGCTATATATATTTATAACCTTTCTACCTTTTTAATCTCTATACCTACTTTTCTCTATATATAAATATAAACTCTTCCTCTAAAAAAAGCTAAATTATCTTCACCTTTTAAGCTATTAAAAAAGACCTAAAAATATTTCTATAAAAAGTAGCTACTACCTTTAAGGTCCCTAAACTAACCCTTTATATATAATACGTTAGTATACTTCTATAAGATAAGATATATTTAAAATAAAAGAAGATAATAAAAGTAGAGGAAGAGGTAATTCTTAAGAAAGTTATTAACTTAATTAATTAAGGGTTTTCTTTATAATAAGAAGATATATAAGATATAGCTAACTAACTTTTAAATAAATATAATATATTATATATTAAACTATAATAAGTAAAGAACTTTACATAATAATAGTATTAATTAAAAGTATAATTCAAATATTAAACTAACTATTAAAAGGCCTTAGCTAAATATTTTTATAATTA
>NW_007361283.1:0-9428 GCF_000149035.1 Colletotrichum graminicola M1.001
CTAAATAAGTCTCTAGTAAAGTTAGATTATCTTTAGTAAGTAAAAAAGATAGTATTTAAGAAAAGTTAAAGTATCTTAAATATATTTCTTAATAAGTCTATAAGGGTTCTAGAGGAATTTATAGTTATTTATAAAGTATAGTCTAATAGTGCTTTTAATATAGTTAAGTAAAGTGCTATATAAAGTAATCTAGACTTAGTAAGTTTTAACTTTAGTATACTTATAAAAGCTACTAAGAATATTAAAGGTTCTTAATTAGTTCTTATAAATTATTTTTATATTTATAATTTTTCTATTTAACTAAGTATTATTTTTTTTATCTTTATAGTGTTAATTAATTATTTTTTTAACTTTATATTTTAGTTTATATAGTTTAATAATAATATAGTTATTAGTATTTAATCCTTATAGTACTAGTTTTAGTAGTAAAATATAAAAAACTAAGTAAATTTTATTATATTAAGTAAGTTAAGTTTATAGTTAACACTAAAGATCTTTTTAAAAATCTTAAATAGTTTAAGTTTCTTATAGTTAAGTTTATTACTTAGTTACTTTATTTTAATATTTCTATATAAAAGGTATACGCTATCTTACTCTTTAAAGGTTAGTCCCTTAATCCTTAAAGTGTTAGTATATTTCTTTATTTATATCCTAATAAATTCTAAGTCTAAGGCTACTTTACTCTAGAGTTCTTTTATTTTATTAATATTAGCTATAGCTTTTAATACTTATAGGCCTTCTTAAGGTTCTCTATAGGTAGTTAGTTAAAATCTATAGTTTAAGTAAAGTAGTAAGTTCTAAGTACTTTTTTTAATAGTACTATTATTAGTAAATTAGGCTATAAGTAATAGTAGTACCTAATTATTTTAGTTATAATTAATATAGTATTATAAATACTACTTAAGTATCTAATTAATTTCTTTTATTTATCTATTAGTTTATAAGTAAAATATAGTAAATAGTTTATAGTCTATACTAAGTTATAAAATTTAGGATTTCTAAAACTTTAAGGTAAATAGCTTATCTTTATTAGAAATAATTTCCTTTAGTAAACTATAGTTACTAATAAAAAATTTAAAAAACTATATACTAAGTCTTTTACTATACTTAATATTAGGTATAGTATAAAGTAGGTATACTTTATAAGTTAGTTAATAATAACTAAAATATTATTATAGTATATCTTTATAAGAGGTTCTCTTAACTTTAGTAGTTTAATAATAAAGTCTAAAGAGATTAAGTGCTATACTTTTAGTAGTACTAGTAGTAGTTATATTTACTTATATAGCTTATAAGGACTATTTTTACTTTTCTTATATATTTTATAGTCCTTAATTACTAAAGCTACTTCTTTATATATAACCTTTTTATTATAATATTATCTAATTTATTTAAATATTTTTATAATTTTATAGTGTTTATATACCTTAGCACTATATATTCTATAGATCTATTTAGGCGTTATTCTTTTAGTTATACTAGTATTACTATATTTACTAATTATAATACGTTTTTAAGCTAGTATAATATTACTATTATTATTATATTTAAGGATAACCTATATTTCTTCTAGAACTAGGACTTTATAGTCTTTCTACTTAGTATGTCTGCTTTACTGTTTTCTATTCCCTTATAGTAAATAATTTTAAAGTTATATTTTAATTAAAATTCTAACTATCTAATTTATTATTTATTAAGAGCCTTTAATATAGTAAAATAAAAAAGGTTCTTATAGTCTATATATACTAAAACTTAGTGCTTAGTTCTTAATAAGTATAGTCTTTATTCTTAAAATACTTTAATAATTACTATTAATTCTTTATTATAGATCTAGTAGTTTAACTTAGGTCTATAAAAGGCTTTTAAGTAAAATATATATAGATATAGCTTTCTTTCTTTATTTTATTATCTTAGTTATTTACTTATAATAAAGTCTAACACGTTAGTTTTAACTTTAAATAGTTTATTTAAGTTAAGAATCTTAGTAATAGGTTCTAAAAAGACTAAGGTCTTAATTTTATTAAATACTTCTTTATATTTCTTAGTCTAGATAAACTTAATATTCTTATAAGTAAGTTATTAAAGTAGTCTTATTTTTACTATATATTCTTTAAGGAACTATTAGTAAAGATTAATAAATCTTAAGAATAATTATATATCTTTAACGTTCTTAAGTATAGGCTAGTCCCTAACTACCTATATTTTTTTATCTTATATTTAAATTTTACTTAAGGTAATAGTAAATCCTAAGTAGTTAACTTTTTATTAGTAAAATTTACTTTTTTTTAGTTTAACTAGGAGTTTAGCTTCTTAAACCTTACTAAGTACTTAATATATATATTCTTTATATTCTTTAAGGTTCTTTAAGAAGATAAGAATATTATTAAGGTAATAAATAATAAATATTATAGTAGTAATACTATACTAGTTAAATATATAACTATATTTACTATTATAAGAATTTAAAGGTAAAAAGGAAAGGAATCTACCCTAGGGGGCTAGTAGTCCTACTAGCTATTATATAGCTATCTATTCTATTTATAAGTTACTTAATAGTTCCTATAACTAGAGGTTCTTATTCCCTACCTTTTAGTAAGTCCTTTAGTGCTATAAGGTTTACTAGCTACTAGGGTATAAGTGTACTAACTACTAAGGCTTAAGGCCTTAGCTACTAAGGCGTAGTATACTAACTACTATAGCTTAAGGCTTTAGCTACTAAGCTATAGTGCACTAACTACTATAGCTTAAGGCCTTAGCTACTAAGGCGTAGTACACTATTTACTATAGCTATAGTGTATTTACTACTAAAGTGTAGTATATACTAGCTACTAAACTATACTATAACCTTATTCCTATCTATATATCCCCTATATAACCCCTCTAGCTATAATATTACCTCCCCTATTAGGAGCTATATTATTTATAATATATATTTAGGCTTAAGTTCTTAAAGTAAATAAGATTAGTGTTACAGCTAGTTTCTAAGTAGTAGGGTTTCTACTAATAGTAAGCAGAGGGAGATACTTAGTAACAGTAATTGTTATCTTACTAGTCTGTTAATCACCTAGTAATTAGTCGTGTAGTTAATAGTTATAAGGGTAGCTTATATAGCTCTTGTTAATTAAATCACTAAGGTTAAATACTAAAAGGTATTTAAAGAATATATTATAAGTTAATTACTAAAGAGCTATAGAAGTCTGTTCTTAAGTGCGTCTAAGTCTATCCTATATATAAGTCCTAGCTGTTCCCTAAACTACCTATTTAACTAATAATCTAGAGGTTATATAAGCGCTTACTTAGGTATCTACTAAGCGCTTATCCTACTTATAAATAAGCGCTTATTCTTTATCTTATCTTATGCTTATAGTTATATAACTTATACTATAGTTTTTCTGTCCTAGGGAGTTATCTGTCTGTCCTTATATCTTATTTATATAAATACTACTGCTGCCTATTGTCTGCCTGTTAGGTAGGGTAATATAGCCTATAACTTATTAAGTTATAATATTAGGTCTCCCCTCTAAAGGTCTTACCCTTAAGACCTATATAAGTAGGTTATATCTCCTAGGTTAAGGAGTTATTAATTATACTTCCTTATTTTCTATAATACTAACACTATATTAGGTTACGTAAAGAAAATAAAGTTATAAAGTACTTCTTCTTATTATTACTTACTTTATATTATTTAATTTTCTAATAAAGGTGTTAAAATAATACTATATTCTAATTATTAATCTTATAGTGTGTAATATCTAGTTCTACCTAATTCTAAGACCTATAGAACTTACTATTATCTAGGTATAGCCTATAATATATCTACTAATACTATTTATACTTATAAGTAAATAACCTTTTCCTTTATCTTAGTTTCTTTTACTAATAGTTTTTTAGTAAATTATCTAGTAGTAAAATCTAATTAACTTAATTATAAAAAGGAGGCTAAGGAGTTACGTTTTTAAGAGAAAGCTACGTTATTATAGGATAAAGCTAAGGCTTTCTAGAAGGCTTAGGCTAAGTTAAATAAGTTACTTACCTAGCTTAAGCGGCTTTATTCTTAGAAAAAAATAGTGTTTAAGAAGAGTTAAAAAGTGTTAGAGGAGTTTCCTAAGGATCCTAAGGGTCCTTCTAAACTATTAGGAGTTATATGTAAGGTGCAGTCTAGTGGCGCCTTTAGCGTTATTAACTAGAGCGCTATATAGGGTAATCTAGACTTAGTAAGTTTTAACTTTAGTATGCCTATAGAAGCTACTAGGAGTACTTAAGGTTCTTAACTAGTTCTTATAAGTTATTTTTATATCTATAATTTTTCTACTTAACTAAGTACTATTCTTCTCTATTTTTATAGCGTTAGTTAATAATTCTTTTAACTTTATACTTTAGTTTATAAGGTTTAATAATAATATAGTTATTAGTGTTTAATCCTTATAGTGCTAGTTCTAATAGTGTAATATAGAAGACTAAGTAGACTTTTATTATATTAGGTAAGTTAAGTTTATAGTTAACGCTAGAGATCTTCTTAAGAATCTTAAATAGTCTAAGTTTCTTATAGTTAAGTTTATTACTTAGTCGTTTTATTTTAATATTTCTTTATAAGAGGGATACGCTATCCCCCTCTTTAAAGGTTAGTCCCTTAATCCTTAAAGTGTTAGCGTATTTCTTTATTTATATCCTAATAAATTCTAAGTCTAGGGCTGCTTTACTTTAGAGTTTTCTTATTTTATTAATATTAGCTATAGCTTTTAATACTTATAGGCCTTCCCTAGGTTCTTTATAGGTAGTTAGCTAAAATCTATAGTTTAAGTAGAATAGTAAGTTCTAAGTGCTTTCTTTAATAGCACTATTATAAGTAAATTAGGCTATAAGTAGTAGTAGTACCTAATTATCTTAGTTATAGTTAATATAGTATTATAAATACTATTTAAGTATTTAATTAATTCTTTTTATTTATTTATTAGTTTATAAGTAAAATATAGTAGATAGTCTATAGTTTACACTAAGTTATAAAATTAAGGATTTTTAAAACTTTAAGGTAAATAGCTTATTTCTATTAAAGATAATTTCTTTTAGTAAACTATAGTTACTAATAATATATTTTAAGAAGGTATACGCTAGGTCTTCTGCTATACTTAACTTTAGGTATAGTATAAAGTAGGCGTACTTTATAAGTTAGTTAATAATTACTAAAATACTATTATAGTACGTCTTTATAAGAGGTTTTCTTAAATCTTAGTAGTTTAATAATAAAAGTCTAAAAGAGATTAAGTGCTATACTTCTAGTAGTGCTAGGTAGTAGTTAAATTTACCTATATAGGCTTATAAGAACTGTTTTTACTTTTTTTATATATTTTATAAGTCCTTAATTACTAAAGCTACTTCTTTATATATTACTTTTTTATTATAATAATATCTAATTTATTTAAATATTTTTATAATTATATAGTGTATATATCCCTTAGCTCTATATACTCTATAGATCTATTTAGGCGTTACTCTTTTAGATACACTAGTATCACTATATCTACTAATTATAATACGTTTATAAGCTAGTATAATATTTCTATTATTATTATATTTAAGGATACTCTATATTTCCTCTAGAACTAGGACTATATAGTCTGTTCTTCCGCTTAATGTGTCTACTCTGCTGTTTTTTATTCCTATATAGAAGATAATTTTAAAGTTATATTCTAATAAGAATTCTATCTATATAATTTATTATTTATTAAGACCCTTTAATATAGTAAAGTAAGAAAGGTTCTTATAGTCTATATACACTAGAACCTAGTGCTTAGTTCCTAATAGATATAGTCTCTATTCTTAGAATACTTTAATAATTACTATTAACTCTTTATTATAAATCTAGTAGTTTAACTTAGGTCTATAAAAGGCTTTTAAGTAGAATACATATAGATATAGTTTTTCTTCTTTATCTTGTTATCCTAATTATCTACCTATAGTAAAGTCTAAAGCGTTAGTTTTAACTTTAAATAGTTTATTTAGGTTAGAGATCTTAGTAACTAGTTCTAAAAAGACTAAGGTCTTAATTTTATAAAATACTTCTTTATATTTCTTTATCTATATAAACTTAGTGTTTTTATATATAAGTTACTAAAGTAGTCTTGTCTTTTCTATATATCTTTTAAGGAATTATTAGTAGAAGTTACTAAATCCTAGGAATAATTATACGTCTTTAATATTCTTAGGGGTAGGCTAGTCTCTAACTGCCTGTATTTTCTTATCTTATATCTAGATCTTACCTAAGGTAATAGTAAATCCTAAGTAGTTAACTTTCTATTAGTAAGATTTACTTTTTTCTAGTTTAATAAGTAGCTTAGCTTCTTAAAGTTTACTAAGTACTTAATATATATATTCTTTATGTTCTTTAAGATTCTTTAAAAAGATAAAGATGTTATTAAGGTAGTAGATAATAAATATATCTAGCTTTTCTTATAGAACGTAGTTAATTATAGTTTAAAAGGTAGCTAGTGTGTTAGTAAGCCTAAAAGGTATAACTAGTGTTTTAAATAGGCCTTACTATATTTAGAATACTGTTTTCTATTTATCTTCTTCTTTAATTTAGATTAAGTTATAGGCTCCTTTTAAATCTAATATAGTAAACTAATTTGCTCTATATAGTAAATCTTATAGTTCTAAGATAAGTAGGAGTAAGTAGGCGTTCTTCTTAGTAATGTTATTAAGTTTCTAATAGTTAATATATAGTTATAATTTACTGTTCTTCTTAGTATAAATAGGATAAGGTATCCTACTAGTAAGTCTAATAGTCTAATTTAACTTTTCTTAAGGTTATTATTTAGCTATTTATTAAGAGCTTCTTATTTAGTTAGGTTAAGGTTATAGATTAGCTTAAGTTTTAGTTACGTCCTTAGTAATAGCTTAATCTTATAGTTATATAGACTATACTTTAGTAGTCCTATTTCTAGTTCTTTAGTAAATAGTTTATTATATTTTTAATAGATCTTAAGAATTACTAAAAGTCTTTTTTTTTCTTATTATTTATTATTTATAGATATAAATTACTTATCTTTTATAGGTTTAATCCTTTAGATAAACGCTATATACTTTAGTTATTTTCCTAATTTACTTAGGGGTTATAGCGCGTAACGCTACCTTATAGCTAAATCTTTTTACTAAAGTTAGCTAGACTTCTAGCTAGTGTCTAGGTTGTATTTCCTTAACTAAGGAATTCCTAATATTATATTAAATCCTCTTATGTTAGTAATATTAAAGTTAAGTTATTAGTTATAGCCTATAATATTTATTAGGAGGTGTACTATCTCCTTATTAATAATTCCTCTGCTATACTAGACTTATTCTCCTTTAACTATTTATAGGGGGTATAGTTATTCTTTATAGATCTATATAATCTATTACTTATTTACTAATCTAGGTAATATTAAGTTTACTTATACTTTACTATTAACTATAACTTAAGTAGGCTGTCTGTTTAGTAGGACTTATAAGAAGATATAACTATTATCTTCTATTATTATAATATATAAGGTTTTTATTTATCTTCTAGCTGCCTATACCCTATTTATAGTTAGCGTCTTAAGTTTTTTAGCTAATTTAGGTAGGTCCTAGCCTTCTTAATCTATATTTACTATATTTATGCTTTTTCTATATAGTAGTATCTATACTTATTATAGTAGTAGTCTAACTAGTGTCTAGTTATACCTATAGTGTATACTACTAGATATTATAGGTGTAGTTTAAGGCAGATAGTTTAATATCTATACTTCTTAACCCTCTAGTGCTATAGTTCTTTATTTATATAGTATTAAGGTGCTACTATATTATTTATTCTCTAAAGATAAAAAGTATTACTTTCTTTAGCTACCTTATATATACTATATTTATTATAGATATAGTTTGTCTAGAATATTTTCCTATATAGCAGGTGTTCTAAGGCTAGGTGTTTATAATCTCTAAACCTAGGGCTTTCTTAGTTTAGGATAATAGGTTCTCCTTTAATATTAATGTTTTTAGTTCTATAAAAGTAAAAGGTTTAGTTACTTATTTCCTTAGAGATTTCTTAAAAATTATAGTTATACGTTTTAGTAGGTTTATACGTTATATTAATCTATAAAATATAAGGTCTATTATCTTTAGTTTTTATATTATTTATAAGTAGTAATAATAATAGTATATTATTAGCCTATTATTAAATATACTAAGTCTCTTCTTTAGTTTATTTAATTATAATTAGGTTTACTTAAGTTAAACCTATTAGTTATTTTACTACTTTTTATTTTATCTTACTAAGTAGAATAGGTTTATAGTAAGGGAGTTCTTTATTACTTTCTTCTTTACTACTAGTTTTTATTTTAATAGAACTAGGTTCTTATACTAAAGTAGGTTCTTAGAACCTAAGTCTAGGTTATAGGAATTCTAGTCTTTTTCTACTAACTACTAGTATTTTAGCTTATCCTAAGGTTATATATACTTTTATTTATAATTCTTAAGTAAGTTTAAGTATATTAAGGCTGCTTATAGGTTCTTAGCTAATAAAGTTTTATACTAGTAGTTAATATAGTTAAAGGTAGATTCTTACTATTACGTAGGGCTTCCTTCTAACGTTTATTTTATACTTAACTTATTATTTAAATTAATATAGCTTATTATATAGTAACCTTATAGTCCTAATTATATTATAAATAATTTATTTATTATACTTATTTAGTAGTTATTAGATATCTCTATTTATAATATCTAGGATTATCTATTATGTCTTTATTTAGTAGGTAATAGCTTTTTTACTTATAGTAATAATCTTAGTTAGTTATATACTAAAGCTAGTAGCTTTATATATAGTTTACTTAAAGTCTTACTCTAATTACTATTATTTCTAGTAGTTACCTTATACTTTAATATAAAGTTATAGTTATTTACTAAGAGTGTCTAGAGTCTTTTTTATATATAGCTAATCCTATTTATCTTATATAGCGTCCTATATCTAGATTAGTTTAGTAATAAGATATTAGTTTTAAGCCTTAAAGTCCTTAACTTCTTAAGGTTATTATTTTTTAGCTACTATAATAGTTTTAGTAATTTCTTATAGATAGTTTTTATTAAGTAACCTTAGTAGGTTATAGTTCCCTTAAGCAGCTATCTGTTATTCTAGTTACTTCTCTACTAGTTCTAATTTCTCTATACTAAGGGTATTAGGGTATTAGGTCTTTAGTTATTTATAAGTTTCTATAAGTTTTATAATAATATTTTTATTTTATATATCTATAGCTTATTTCCCCTTATTACTACGCTAGTAGGTAATTACTATAGTCTGTTAGTTAAGCTACTAGATATCTATAGGCTTATTAACCTAGGTTATAGCGCTAGTGCTTTCTTCTAGGGTGCCTTTATATAGTCTGTTTGTAATAGTTTCTATAGTTTCCTTAATTTTAACTTAG
>NW_007361283.1:9547-11805 GCF_000149035.1 Colletotrichum graminicola M1.001
CTCTAGGTTTCTTTAGGTGCTATCCTACTTATTTTTTACTATCCCTATAGGTTAGGCAGTTATTATTATAGTAAGTAGTCTATAAGAGTTATTTATAAGAGGTCTCCTTCTAAGCTACACTAGCCTTTTTAGTATACTTAGGTAAGGTTTTATACTATAGCCTTTTTAGCTATCTATAGTCTTATATAAAGTGTCCTGTTTTTTTATAATTATAGTATTTAATAGTGCTAATATTTTATGCTAGTTACTAGTCTTATTTCTTAGTAACGCTAATGTCTATAGGTCCTATATGTTATCTATAAGTAGTACTTTAGTAGTTATTACGTGCTTACTACTAAGTGTTTTATCTTTTATTCTACTAGTGTAGCTGTTTAGGCCCTTAGGTATACTTCTTACCTATATTAACACTAGGTTATTAAGTTCTCCTTATTCCTTATGTTATTTAAAGAGTTATATATTAATTTTAATAGTAAGTTTAATATAAGATAGAAAGTCCTTAGGTAGGTTAATAATCTTAATAAGTTTATCCTTAACGTTATCCTTAAGTTCTTAGTAGAAGGTAAAAATTAATAATTCTTAAGTAATATTAAGTTAAGTAGCTAGTTATTAAAATTTAGCTATATAGTATAAGGCTAACTTAGTCTGTTATAAGCTAGCTAGGTCTTACTTAGCTTATTACTTCTTATTAGGATCTTAGAATAGTAACTATAGGGCCTTTATAAAGCTAGTTATACTTCTAAAGATGTTTTATATCTTATAGGAGTATATAGTAAGGTCGCTATTATACTTAAGAAATTCTTTTAAATAGGGTTTATACTAAGAGAGCGCTTTTCCTTATAGAAAAGTTCCTATATAGATAACTTATTTAGTCTTACTTCTAAAGTTAGTAGTGTAAAAAGTCTAATAAGTGTAAACTTAAATTAGAAATCCTTTTAGCTATCTGCTAGTCCTATTATAGGTTCTAGGTAAGTTAAGTTTAAGCTTATTATGTCTGTTAACTAAAGTAGTAATAATATTTACTATACCCCTAAGGGTAGTTACTTCTTTATTTAGTCTTTTAGCTTTAGCTGCTTTGTCTTTTAGCTAAGTAATAGTGTTATAAACTATATTCTATAGCTAGCTAACTTTAAGGGTTTTAGTGTCTAGTTTTTTACTAATATTATTAATTATAGCTTATATTTAAGCTATATTATTATTATTACATTTAATATACTACTAGATCTTATTATATATACCTTAAGTAAAGTCTAGCTTGTTATCTAATTTTTTAGTGTTTTTTATTTCCTTATCTAGGCTTCTAGTTAGGGTAGTTAGGTTTTTCTATAGCTAAAGGAAGTTAGGGTTATCTTAAGCGTAGATATTATAGAATACTATTAGGTAAGTATTAAGGTTAACTTACTTAATAAGAGTAATTAAAGTGTTATAGCTAGTTTCTAAGTAGTAAGGTTTCTACTAATAGTAAGTAGAGGGAGATACTTAGTAATAGTAATTATTATCTTACTAGTCTGTTAATTACCTAGTAATTAGTTATATAGTTAATAGTTATAGGGGTAGCTTATATAGCTCTTATTAATTAAATTACTAAGGTTAGATACTAAAAGGTATTTAAAGAATATATTATAAGTTAATTACTAAAAAGCTATAAAAGTCTGTTCTTAAGTACGTCTAAGTCTATCCTATATATAAGTCCTAGCTATTCCCTAAACTACCTATTTAACTAATAATCTAGAGGTTATATAAGCGCTTACTTAGGTATTTACTAAGCGCTTATTCTACTTATAAATAAGCGCTTATTCTTTATCTTATCTTGTGCTTATAGTTACGTAACTTATACTATAGTTCTTCTGTCCTAGGGAGTTATCTGTCTGTCCTTATATCTTGTTTATATAAATGCTACTGCTGCCTATTATCTGCCTGTTAGGTAGGGCAACATAGCCTGTAACTTATTAGGTTATAATAATTAGATAAGGTTTTAGTAGCTATAAGTTAATTTTTTAAATTTCTTATATAAATTCTTTTTTTAAGAAATATTTTTTAAAACTAAAACCTAGTAAAATAAAGTAGAGGCCTAAAAAGTATTAGTAAGTCTATAGAAAAAAGAGGCTAATTAGTATAGTAAGCTAGTACTATACTTATAGTAAATTTATATAGTTACTTAGATACTACTTAGGCTTCTAATAGACCTTTTAATTAATATCTTTTTAGGTTTTTTAAGGTGTTATTATAAGGCTATACTAGTAACTTAGTGTTTATAGCTA
>NW_007361284.1:0-11571 GCF_000149035.1 Colletotrichum graminicola M1.001
TAAGTTAAAGATTTTAATAATTATATACTAATTTAAACTCTTTAAGATCCTCTTTAAGAGTACTAAAGTAACTTATCTTATTATTTAAACTAAGCTTATACCCCTAATTAGTAGAATTTATATAATTATCTTTAGCCCTTACTAAACTTATTAACTAACTTTTAATAAAAAAGGTCTTTTAATTTATTATAATTTCTTTATAAAGTTATAATAGGTGTTTAAATTAGTATACTTATAAGGAGTCCTAAGGCTAATAGCTTTATATTTCTAAATTAGGTAATTCTTAAGGCGTTATCTTATATTAATTAACTATAAGTAACTAATTATAATAGACTACCTTACTTATAGGGACCTTTAAAAGCTTTATCTAGCTCCTTTAGTATTTTTATAATCTGTCTTAGTTATTATTATAAATTAGTAACTTTTAAGGTTTAAACTTATTATCTTAGTCTTATAATTAGGTAATTTCTATTATTTAAGTTACTAATCTATTACTTTATTATCGTATTATTTTTTTAGGGTTTTTCTTATTCTCTTAATTAGTTACTTCTTATAATCTTATTGTCTTATTATTATTACTTTTTATAATTACTTACTTAGTGTGCTTAACTAAATATCTTTTAATTAGTTTAAACCTATAGTTAATCTTCTAAAAGGGGAGACTATTAGAAGCGTATAGGGTATAAAAGACTCTTATAGTGTAGTGACTATATAGAACACTATAACTACTAAAAGTAACATAAGATTTCTTACTAATTAGTATATAAATTGTCTTAATTTGTTTAGAATTAATATTAATTATAAGTGTTAAACTATAGGATTAAGTATAATTATACCCTAATTAGAGAGGTAATTACTTCTAATTATCTTATGTTATTATAATTAAAGGTAAATTATAAAAAGGCTCTAGTTTAATTAGAAGGTAGGTATAAGTATAAAGGATAAATTATATATATCTATCTCTAAATTTATTAACACTAGCTTATATCTCTATACTTAGTTTAGATTAGGATCTTCTAATTAGCCTATATACTATCTTGCTTTAGGCTAATCGCCCTACCTTACTTTAATATAGTTAAATTAATTTAAACTACTTAAAATCCTCTACTTTAGATATTATTCTATTAAACTAATATATTTATATATTATATCTAGTGTTCTTATAAGTACTATAACGCTATTTATCTATTTCTATCTTTAGTCTATAACTACTACTTTAATACGTTACTTCTTATACTTAGGCTATAGCCTCTCTTTATAACTAAATATTTTATATATTAGCTATAGTAAGACTTTCTTTTTATCTTAAGTAAACTTTTTTAATTCTTTTATATTAGTTAAGTAGGTTATTTTACTCTTAAAGGCTTTTAACCTTAGCTCTTAATAAAGTATTTATATATATATATCTTAGCAGTTCTTTAAGAATATACTTAGTAGCTATTAAACTATATATTAAGAAGCTATTTAAATAATTAATAAAGTAATTCTTAATTAAAGTTCCTTAAGAACTTATCTTTAATATAGCATATAATATTTAATAAGTCTAAGCTAGAGGTATTATTAAGAGGGAACCTAAAGGTATTAAAGTATATAACCTAACGTCTAGCTTTAATAGTACACTTTTTATACTTAGAGGGATAATCCTTAACCCTTTAAAACCTCTTTAAATTTTTTTTTATAAAAGCTTACTTAAAGATATTATAAAATACTAAAAGAAAGTTATTTTTAGTAATATAAGTATTACTTTATTATATCTAATTTTTAATTTCTTAACTATATACTAACTTTAAAGGCCTAAAGGATCTTATATCTAAAGGCTAAAGTAAATAAAAAAAGTAAAGTAGTATATAAAAAGTAATAGTATTATTTTAGTAAGAAAATACTTTAAAATCTATAAAGTAGTAACTTTTATACTTATTAAGAATAAAAAGGTAATATTCTTTTTTATATATAACTTTAAATCTTAATTAAAGTACTAAAGCTAATTTAGGCTTTTTTTATTTATTATCAATTTATTTTTAGATATTATAATAACTTAGTTAGATAAAAAACTAGATTTTATATACTAAGTAAAAAAGAGATTTTTATCTTTAATAATAATATATAATAAGATACTATAACTAGATAAACTAATAGCTTAAGTAACTATAACTTATTCTTAATTACTAAGCTATACTATTTTTATATTTAAATATCTTTTAACGCTTATAATAACTATTTTAAATATAATCTAACTTATTATAAAGCTAGTCTTATTAAAGTTATAAATATCTAACTTTATAATGCTATATTTTATATCTATATTTACTTTAAAAAATAACTATATATTTATTATATTAGGATTTTTATATTTAGTCCTATTATAGTTATATTTCTTAAATAAATATATTTAAAGCTTTAGTATTTATTGAATAAAGTTTATAGCCTAGTACCTACTAACTAGTAGTATATTATAGTTAGTAAGTAGTTAATTAGCTATTTCTTTAATACTACTAAGCTAAAAAGAAAATAATTAAGAATCTAAGTTAAGAATAAACTTAACTAGCTTTCTTTTTTTAAGTTCTATTAAATTCTATAAGTTAGCTATAGTGTTATATTATAAAGGCCTTTTATTAAGATAGTTATGTTATATTAAAAAGGGCACTAAATAAATATATAATATAGCTTAAATACTAGTTTTATAAGGTTCTTAGATAGCTTTAATAGCTAAAAGTAATAAGGCTTTATTATTTAGTAAATATATTATTTTTAGTAGTTAGACGTATAGTAAAAAGAAAAAAAGACTATAATTATAGTATCCTGATTACTTTACTTATCTAATTAACTTACTAATTATATATATTATATTTAAAAGTAAATTACTAGTAATACCTAGCTAATAATAAAGTAAAGCCTTACTAATAAGTAAAAACATAATATAAAATATTAAAGAATAATTAATAAATAAATAGACTATAAATAGAGAATATTTAGTATAAGCGCTATAGTAATTACTATATCACTAATACTAAGGGAGTATACTAAATATAGTAAAAGTATATATAAATCTACTAGTAAGTATATAGTTACCTTATAGTAAATTACTAAGGAATAAGTAGTAAAATTATATTACTTTTATAGTAATCTTACTAATAATATTACTAGAATTAGCCTAGGATTTTCTTACTAAGAAATAGAGGATTTCCCTTATTTCTGTAGTATTTTACTATAATTAGTTATATATATATATTAACATAATTAATTAACTATTATAATCCCTATTATTTAATAAACCTTTCCTAAGAGAATACATTTGCTATAGGCTATTTACATATTTACTAGTTAATTTACATATAACCTTACTATATTGAACAACACTAGTACTAACATTAACTCTAAAACCATGTTCTAGTGCTCTATTCTCACTCGTTACACCTATTGGCCCCTACATTACCGCTTAAGAGGCAGGGTTACTGATGCCGCTCTAGAGTTAAATATATTAAATATAATACTATGTAGAACAGTTATTCAATAACTATGTATACAACTATCCCATGAGTCTTTTTCAGCCCTTGTCATACAACTGATGTGCTTATACCTCGGCAGAGTTATTAAGCCTCTCCAAACACCTCCCTTGCGTGCTCACACTGGATATTTCTTTCTCGCAATCTGATTCTTGCAGATCGACAACAGCCTCGATGTCTTTCACGCCTCCTCTTTTGTACTTTCGCCATTCTGACTGAGACATAAAGTATAGTCTTGAGGCACCGTAGAACTGAGTACAGATCCATAGCGAAAAGATGAAAGGGGTAACAAACTTCCAGACAGTTCCCCATCTGTCCCATGACTTATGGAGCAGGTATGCGGTGACAGCGACTTCAGCCAAGGCGCCAACAATAATCCAGACAAAGAGACCGCCAGTCAGATAGGCTAGCAGTTTGTTCTCGTTACGTCTCGTACGCCAGATGATCATGGAGATAAAAATTGGCAATTCGACAATCGCGTCAAAGGTACCTATCTTGTCGTTAGGGTGTCTAATTTTAAGGCCTAATGTTGAAGGATAGTGTTCGATACATACCCCAAATCATACACATGTAAAACTCAATAGGAGCTTCTGGGTGTTTCTCCCAATTATTGAATAGTGATAGCGACGTTTGCATGATAGCTATGAGTCCGGTGTGGTGGGCAATGCTAAGAGGACTTGCGAACTTGGTGCGATAGCACAGCTCAAAAGTATAGTATGCAGGGTACGCCTGGGCTATGATGAAAAGAAGGTCTCCAACCCGAACTCGGCTACCAGTGGCCATGGTCGTCGATAGTTCCGCAGGCCCAGCGATAAATCGCATGACTGGGTAGAATCCAATAGAGAGAACGAAAATTATATTCATTGCGCCGATGTGGTAGTAGGTAAAAGATCGTCGCCGTTTCTCGTTCCCGGGAGCCTGGAGGTCTATGTAGACTTTTCCGTAGAAAGCTCGAAGTAGCCATCGTTCGAGAATGTTACACAGTATTACTAGCACAATAATACTCGAGGCGAAGAACAGCGTTCCGTATGGCTGAAGGTATGACAACGGTCCATTTGGTATCGTACTGACTTTTGGGAGGGACCTAGAGCCAAAAGTAGAAGAAACTGTGGACATGATGAAAGAATTCTGGTGAACCTATGAGCAGAGCGTCTGGGGATGTGGCACTGCCGTGTACAGCAAAGCTATGTCGCCGAGCTGGCTATACAGGCTTTATAGAGATCACTGACATGGATTCATTGGAGACATCGGATGAACACCACAAAGGTACATCCCTGACTCGGATGGAGAATACCACGCCTTGAAGCACAGCGGAGGACTACTTACATACGAGTGATACATTCCTGGGGATAGATCGGCCTAACCGACGCTGATCACAAATCCCACATTTACCAGTTCGCAGGCATACTTCAGGAGACACTATACGTGCATTACAATTTGCTTCGGCCTACTGCTAGTTGATAAATACAGCGAAGTTCGTCTGTACTGCTGCCGAGGACCCACTTAAGGGCACAATGTCAGACGCGCGCCTCGCTAAACGGGTCGGCGTACTAAGAAAGCGCGTAGGCAGAAAGCCTTTTGCGCCAAGCAACTGGGGTCATTCTCCACTACCGGAGGCCTTAACCGCACAAGCGTGTGTTAACAATAACAAGCTATCATATTTATTTAATAGACATGAGGACTGATATAGAGCTAGTACAATCAGTCCAGCCTAGGCCACGAAGAATGCAGGCTCAATGACTAGTAGTGTAGCATGGTGAGTTTGAGTAAACCCCGCTAGACTGCGGCTCAGTGTCAGGGGTGGTGGGTTTATTAGAGCGAGGAGCGAATGCGGTGTTGCCGGAACCGGGCTCGCCCCCGCGGCTCGCCTCGTATGCCGGGTGCCCATATTGAGTGACCCTAGCGCCGGTCTTTACCGCTGATCTATAGGATCCTAATGCTCTGCAACACCCCTACAGTAGTTGCTAGTTATGTGTATAGTGCGGATCATGGGAAAAGGCTAGTCAGTCATGATTCGGCAGTGCGGCACCACCATCTCGTGTTTTTTCCATTTAATTACCTGGTTCCGCCAGCCAGCATCCCAGCCGGTCGAGCCGCGAAATTCTCCACATCTTCACTTTACCCACAATATCGTTTAAAAGTAAGAAGGCAAAAAGTTGGTCGTTATCCGTACACAGGCATGAGGTGATAAAGTAGCTCAAGGAGCTCAATGCATCCGGCTAAGGCGGCAGAGTCATAAGCAACAGCGATTGCGCCACTTCTTTAAGGATATTAAACAATGGAACAGGCTAGCAAGCAAACGACTAAAGAGCTCCCAACACCTCAACATCCGTAAATATGCTCTGTAATCATTTTGTGTCGAGTGCCTGGTTCCTGTTAACAAAGTGACTTAAGCTGAAAGCCGGAGCAAATCAAGCGATTACCTATATGTCGCTGATCACGTCGCTTTAATTCCCCGACATAAGCTTTTTGATCCACACAAGAGCACTGTAACCCAGTTGATTACCTAGGAGCGAACGCTTCGTCGGACCCCTACTCTGTACATCATGCCATACCGTCGATCTACAGTATGATTACTAAACGGTCACTGTGGGCTCTTAACTCTTACCGGCTAGATTTATGCCAGATGTGCACTGTCTCTGCGGCGGTGATTGACAACCTTGGGGCACTGGCCGCTGAACAACATATGCCGTTAGCCTAGGCACTATGTTAACCGCGTCTCTTCATATCGATGCTGTACAATTAATTGCCCAGCAGGTTCCATGGCTCGTTTGCCCCGTCAGATCCGGAACAGCTACCAGGGAGGGCTGTGCCAATTACTGTCTCTTATTAGTTAGCAGAGGCAGTGAGGCTCGCTGCCATGCAAATAACACAAATCACTAACCCATTTATTCATTTTTACAACAATCACAAGCCTGGACATTAGATAAAGTTTTATAAAGCATAATTTAGCCTAGGTAGCAGCTTCCTTTTGTCCTCCATCACAGCCGAGCAGGGATATAAAAATAAACCAATCTACATGGAGCAGCTAACATATGCAAACACGATAAGAACGTGATAGGTTGCTAGAAATCGAAGTTTCGGACATCCGGCTGATGGCGCCTTTTCGCGCACATAATACGGAACCGAACTTTTGAGGGACTGAAGCCTGGGACGGCACTGCACACTACACCGGCCGAATGTTCTAAGGAAATGGGGGGCACGGCGATCGGGATTGTTTCAACTTATTATGTCAACTGCTTTCTTATTTTCTAACTGAGCATAGGCTGACAGTGTGACAGTTGAGAATCTATAAAATTATAGGTTAATACTAACTTGAGCCTCGGCACCAGGCGATGCCGTGCAGCTGGGTAAGTCAACAGATATGATATTACTCTATAGACCCATTGTAAAGATAGGAAACAGTTTTAGCCACAACCTGGTCTGGTTACGTGGTAAGTGTGTTGCGGCCACATTGAGTTTTTATCGCCACAAAGTATCCATAGAGGGATGAGACTTACAGCTCCCGATATTCATACACACACAAGCAGCAAAAAGCTTGCGTTACAGCAATCAGTTCTTATCTTTACTAGTTAAAACGTTAATTTCACATGACTAGAGACCAGAACAAAGGTCAACTAGATTAGATACGAAGACCTTGGGCATGATTAATATTGTACGCTTGGTCCAACCTAAGTCAAACTACCTACTTTCCGACCCCCCCTGCATTCCGCCCACCTTTTCTTACCAAAAACTGCTAAAAACAGCTATTTATATCTAAGGACTTATATAGATAATGAAATCTAGGGAAGTTATCTTATATAGATAATATAAGTATAAAGCTATAAAAAAAGTTTTAAATCTTTTTAAATAGTAGATATAAAGAAATAAGACTAAGTATACTACTGTTAAGGTTTACTAGTAGTTTGCTAGTAAATATTAACTTTTAGAAATTCTTTATAACTTTTTTATTCCTAAACTAAAAAGAAAGAAAAAAAGAATTCTATATACTTTACACTTTAAAGACTATATATATACTCTTATATTTAATTATTAATAGCTTAGTATTAAGTTATAAATAATACTAGATCTTATTACTAAAACTTTCTTAGTAATAAGCTTATTTTTTAAATAAGTAAGTATATAAAATATATAAAAGATAAAAGTAAAAGTATATAAGAATAAATTATTTTTAAGTAATTAATTACTATTTTACTATATTTATAACTCTTTTCTATTAGCTATATTTCTATTTACTATAAGTCTTTAAAGTCTTTATTTTATAGCTATTTATTATAAAGTATTATATCTTCTTTAGCTTATAGTAGTAGTTTACTTTCTGAAACCTATATATAAAAACCTAGGATTATTAGTCTAATAGGTGTATAGATACAAGTAGCTGTTTTTAGCTGTTTTTGGTGGGAAAAGGTGGGCGGAATGCAGGGGGGGGGGCGGAAAGTAGGTAGTTTGACTTAACTCACGGCGTACGAGCCCAGTGCACAAGGCTTGTAAAGCAGTCAATACTTTACAGATGGAACCATTTGCACTTTACTGGTGCTACTGCAAACCACCGGCATGGAGTTACAGGATGTCATCAGAAAATGGAGCCGCAGTATGGCGATTTGTGGCATTAATTCGAAAGGAGGTAGCATCCCGTCAACTGTCCCTAATGCACGAGCATTAGGACAATAACTTGCTGCTCCCTGTTCAAGTATTCTGAGTAAGGCAGAGTCATTCCACAGCTACGCCTTGTTTTTATGCTTATAGAACCTTGATCTGAACATTTCACGTCGTTCGAACGTTCGTTTACTGACTTGGTAATTAGCTGGACTTGATTTGGCAATTAACTGCAGGCACAAAATGACATACTGCGTATTTCTTCAGATATCAGACTTTAACTCCGAAACACTTGAATTAATTTAAAGAGATGTAAGGCAAAGCACCTACTTTTGAGCAGCTCCTGTATAGGCCTACTTTAGCACTTAGAGAGTTAGAGACGTTGAACATTCTAGACATAATAACATAACTACCTGTCTCTCTACTTCTTCTAACCAATTACATTACTTGTTCTTTGTTAGGCAATTACATTCCTTGCTAAAAACCTTATTTCCACTACCTATTATTCTTATTATAATTACACTCTATTAGCCTAACTACCCTTAGTTATAGGCGTTTCCTCTAGCTAATATTTAAGAGCATATATATCTATTAGAAGATTTACTAATAGTAGTATAGCTAACTATAAAGACTTATAGTTAAATAAAAACTTAAAAGGAATAGCCTATAAGTAATAAAGACTATTATATTAGTAATATTATTATAATATTAGCTATTACCTAGATATTGATAGGATAGATTAATACTAATAAAACAGTTAGGATAACTATAGCTAGTTTACTATAAAATGTATAAGATCTATAATAGGATTTTATAGTAATTTACTACGTAATCTTATAATACTTTTTCTTCTTATATATAGTTTAAAAAGTAGTTTCTAGCTTTAATTATTTATTACTACTTATTAACGTATAAGATAAGCAAGCGCGCTAGATAAGTAAGCGCGCTACTAAACTATAACTATCTAACTATCTAACCTTTCCTTTTTATTTCTTTACTAATAATAATAAAATTAACTTATAATAAAGCCTAGGTATAGCTAGCTGTTTAAGCGTATAAAAAAGATCTAAGACTTAGTGTTTTAGCTATAGTAAAGATATATAATATTAGTTATAATTTAGTAACGTATTAATTAAAAAGTACACTATTATAATATAATATTATACCTAACTTATAGAATTTAATAGAACTTAAAAAAAAGAAGCTAGTTAAGTTTATTCTTAACCTAAATTCCTAATTGTTTCTTTTCTACCTTAGTAGTATTAAGAAATAGCTAATTAACTACTTACTAACTATAATACGCCTCTAGTTAGTAAGCACTAGGCCTTAGACTTTATTAAATAAACACTAAAGCTCTAAATACATTTTTTTATAAGTATAACTATAAGAGGGCTTAATATAAAGATCTAAATATAATAAATATATAGTTTTACTATATAGTAAATATAATTATAAAATATAGTATTATAAAGTCTAATATCTATAACTTTAATAAGACTAGCTTTATAATAAGCTAGATTATATCTAGAATAGTTATTATAAGCTCTAAAAGACGTTTAAATATAAAAATAGTATAGCCTAGAAATTAAGAATAAGTTATAGTTATTTAGACTATTAGTTTATCTAGTTATAGTGTCTTATTATATATTATTATTAGAAGTAAAAATCTTCTTTTTACTTAGTATATAGAATCTTATATCCTACTTAACTAGGTTATTATAACGTCTAAAAATAGATACATAATTAATAAAAAAGGCCTAAATTAGCTTTAGTACTTTAATTAATATTTAAAGTTATATATAAAAAGGAAATATTACTTTCTTATTATTAATAATTATAAAAATTACTATTCTATAGACTTTAAGCTATATTATAGGGAAAATAATATTATTACTTTTTATATACTACCTTATTTATTTTATTTACTTTAGCCTTTAGATATTAAGTGTTTAAAGCCTTTAAAGCTAGTATATAGTTAAGAAATTAAGAATAAGATATAATAAGGTAATACCTATATTATAAAAAATAACTTCTTTTTATAAAAGGATTTATAATAGTAGTTATAGGTCTTAGTAATTAATTACTAAGGCTTTAGCGACCCTACCTTACTATAGAGTTATTATAGCAGAGGCCTAATAAGATAGGGGGCTCTATGTGCTTAAGTCTTATAATACACTAATACCTACTATTAAGCCCTACCTAGTTAAGTGCCTATAGCTAAATATCTTATAATTCTTAAGCTTCTATCTCTTTTAAGAAACTAGTATAGGTAAGATAGATTAAAATAATACTAAATAGACTAATTTTTTACTAACGTGTTACTAACGTATAGCTAGTATAAATAAGCTATAGCTATCTAGAATTAAGTACCTAATAAGCCTAACTATAGCTATTAATTAAAGTATACTACTAGAATAGTCTATATAATAATCTAATAAAGAAATAATATAAAGGAAAATACTATTAAGAGGGTTTAATATACTAAATTCCTATATAGCTACTAATAAGGCTAATAAGGCTAATAAGGCTTTTATTACTAAGCAGTTATATAGTAAGTAAAGTATAAGTATATACTAAAGTACTAGTATAACTATACTAGGCCTAAGGATTATTAACCTTATATAAGTAATAATATTATACTTTTAAGAAACTATAAAGACTATAGTTAAGGAGTATTATAAGAAGTAATAACACTATAAGCGCCTTTTATAAGAGCTTACTAATAGACTAGTGTAGCGTCTTAATAAAAAAGAATATAAAAAGCCCTTATTTTATAATTATAAGACTATAAGGAAAAGATCTATAAGCACCTAAGTAGCTAATTAGATTATTACTATAACAGTAAGAGACAGGCTTTACTTAAAAAGCACTATTAAGTAATATATTAAATAAGCCCTCTTAAGGGTGTCTCTAACCTTATAAATATAGTAATATAACTATAAAAAAGCCTTACTAAAGCCCTTAAAGTAAATTAATTTCTTAGTGTTTATTTACTAATAGTATATTAACCTAAAGGCCTAAAAATAAGACTACTAGTAAGAGCTAAGAAAAATAAGAATATATAATAGTTAAAGCTTAATATAATACCTTACTAACTAGTTAGTAATATTATAACCTAAGCACTAAAGATATTAAGGACTTAAAAACTAAGGCGTATTACTACTTTTTTAGCTTACTAATTTTATTATAAGATAAAATAGTATAATAAAAGGTGCTTATTTTTTAACCTAAAGATATTACCTATAAGGCTAAATAGCTATAGTTACTTAAGGAGTAATAGCCTACTAAAGGATTAGTAAGGGATAATAAGAAGCGCCTTATACCTAAAAGTAAATAGCTATAAAGACCTACGCTATATAAGAAGAATCAAAGTAAGGATATACCTAAAGAATTAAAGCTAATAAAGTAAGTATATAAACTAGTAAGAGGTAAAAGATATAACACTTAGTTACTAAAGGGTTAGCTAGAGGTA